>NW_026623457.1:685533-711731 GCF_030028575.1 Malurus melanocephalus
TTTCTGGTGGGTTCTTTAAAATTGACCTCAGGAGCAGACACATTCAAAAAGCAACTTCCTATACACCTAAGTGTACATGTGCATGGTCGCTACGCTGCCAGTGGAGTCAGCCACTGACACTTTGTGGGTGGCCCTGGATACTGGAGCAGGGGTGTGCAGAGGTGTTCCAGAGGACTGGGAGGAGAGGAGAAAGATGAAATTCAGTGGTATAAAATTCATGCACTTTTCAAGCAATGCTGAGRATTTCTGCTGGAAACGGGAAGGGAAGACAATTGGGATGTGCTGGAAGACTTCAGTCATTGGGGTGCTACTGGTGTGCTATAGCTGTGGAAATGCCAGCTTGATTCTGAGACACACCATTTCCAGGAAGAGAAATACTTTTGWCTTATTTGGTTGCCACCAGTTACTCTTTTGCCCCTTGACCCTCCTCTGRGTGAATAGTGAATACAGGCAGGCCCGGTGCTGCCTACAAGCCTGGTCAGCCATGCCCAGGGCAGATAAGTGAAAGCTGAGCAGGTGGAAAGCAGCTCCTTGGATGAACAGGGGACCTGGCAGCTTCATTTGAGAGAGTCAGCTTAGGGARTGCAGCTCATTTAGCTCCTCAAGACAAACGCCAAGAGAGAAAAAGATGTGATTGCTCACTCTAAATTTATCAGYGGAGGCAAATGCCAGAGAGGGAGAGGAACTATTTAAGGTGAAGGACAATGTTGGCCTAAGAACAAATGAGTGCAATCTGGCTATGAATAAATTTTAGGCTGAAAATTAGAAAGTGGTTTCTAACTATCAGAGGAGTGAGTTCTCAGCTTTTTAATAGGAATTCAAGAAACCCAATTCCTATTCAGTCCAATTTGATAAGATTATTAAAAGGCTGCCTGTGATAGGAAGGAACTAGTCCATGGCTTAGAAGGTCTCTTCCATCTCTGAGCTCTGATGGATACAGGTTGACTCRACTGGAATTATATTAAGAATTTTCAAAAGCCAGGACTCAAACTGTCAAGAGAGTATTAAAAATTTTTGATTCTTTGGAYTGTAATGTCTCTTCTGCATTTCTCTACCTTTTCTATGCACCTGTGAAACTCAGAGGATAACTCTACCCCTCCTCCCCATTCAATCATGCTGGGGTATTATGAAAACACCCTCACTGTGGTATTATGAAAATAYAGTATTTACTGTTTGTGTAGCACTCAGGAGTGCTGTGAGGATGAGTACCAAAGGAAAAAAAAGCTGTGCTGAAATTAATAATTTTGGCTGCACAGCTAGGTTTGAATTACATCTAGTAAATCATGCCTAGGGCAACACACTGAGTGAGAAGAAAATAAAATATTGAATAGTTGCTCATTAAKTGAACACCAGCTATTCCGTGAACTGAATGAGGCAGAGTCCCATGGAAAATCCAGTGTGTGATTTTGTAATTGAAGATTAGAAGAGGCCTGAATTAAGGTTGCACAAGGCTTTCCTTATGCCTCTCCAGCATTAAGGATCTGGCCAACCAGAGGATCAGGCGCAGCCAGTGTTTGCTAATGAAAGGCAGGTCCTGCGGGACCAACCTGAYCTCCTTCTGTGACAAGGGGACCTGCTTTGACTCTGAGGGRCTGGAACAYGTCCAGAGAAGGGCAATGGAGCTGGTGAAGGGTTTGGAAGCTGTGCAGAGTCGCTGAGACATCTGGAGTTGTTTAATCTGGGGAAAGGAGGCTTGGGAGGCTCTTATTGCTGTCTACAACAACCTAAGAGAAAGCTGTAGTGAGAATGGGCACTGTCTTCTCTCAGGTTAAAAGGGATAGRGCCTCAAGCTGAACCACAGGAGCAYCTGATTGGATATTTGGAGAAATGTCTTCACTGAAAGAGYTGTCAARYATTGGAACAGAGTGCCCTGGGAAGTGGTGGAGTCACTATCTCTGKAGGTATCTGAAAGAGATGCATCTGTGGCAYTTAGGGACATGGTTTAATGGAGGRCCTGGCAGTGCTGGGTTAACTGTTGGACTCGAGGATCTTAGAGGTCCTTTTCAACCTCAATAACTCTGTGATACTATAAATAGCCATCCACCCTCCTATCTCACCAGCCTGCTGCAGGGAGATGCTCTGGMATGCACTGTGTGAATACCCCCCAAAGTACTCTGCCCTTGGCACAGGCAGCTGGAGAAGAATGGGAGGGTTGCACCAGCTCACCCACAATCAGCTTCTCAGAGCCWGGGAGAGAATAGTGTTCTGTCTTGTGGAGAAATTGGAAATTCATTTCATCCCAGCTTGGTATTCAGCCCGTCCCTAGAAATTCTGTGTAAATGCAACTTGGAGGAGTGATTAAAGTGTTGACTGTTGAGCCAAGAAGATTGGGTAGCCCAGGCAAACTACCTTCCCTGCGAATTTTGAGGTGTAGGTGGCTTCAAATGTGAAGCTCAGGCTTTGGCTGTCATATCAGGACTACCACACCAGCTGCCAAGGAGGAGCGGGTACAGACCCAAGAACCCATTTCAAACCTTGCCCTTTCCTTGAAAGCAAGAGTTTGGAACACAGGTTGAAGATATTAATGAGGGAGCAAACATTCTCTCATTATTTTTCAAGCTAGTTGCAGCACTATGGGTCATACACTGAAATAAATGCCAACAGACCATCATGGTTAAGGTGAATTATGGATGTGGAAGGAAAAGCTGCCACTGAGCTGCCACTGGTGGCAATAGCTCTCCCTGGGCACACCAAACCTGATACCAGCACATTTGGCTTTATTTGAGCTGGAGAGGCTGGTGTGCCACCATCAAATGCTGAAACACAAAATCTTGCTATTTTTAAAATAGCTTCTATATAAAGGTCAAACTTCTAAACATGTAGTGAGTTTGAGCCCCTCTGTTTGGTGGCACTCGATGTCTTCCTCAGCTGAGGACAGGTTCCCATAGTGGGATGCTCACCTCTGTCTGAGCACCCTGCCTTTTCAAATCATGACTCAAATTCTTCAAAAGTTATCCAAGAAGCATCTATTTCAGCCTTGTGAAACAGTGTTATTTATAGGCTCACCCAGAATTCTTGGCTGGATAGTTTCTGTGCAAATTGGTGCAAAGGAGTCTGGTGYGGCTGTACGTATTATACAAAGGCAGACACACCCCATATTTAAAATATTCCTGGTTTACTGTAGCCAGCCATATTTTCATGTTTGTTTGTCATAGCATGCATGTCTGTAATTATGTGCTGATGGCACATTCTTACTAACTGAAAATATTATCAAAATACACAGAGTTATCTCTAGATGCAGACCTTGTTTGTGACAGCAGTGTTTGCTGTTGAATCACAAACCACAGAAAGCAGTGATTTGCACRAGAACATCTAATGCATAAGAAGTGTGCTGAACACTACTTCTGCACAGGAAGAGGGAAGGAAGAAAAACATATTTATCTCAGTAGTGGTTAAACGATAGTGCAACCCAGTAATTATGTGTAAATTATGACCTTGCCCCCTTACAGTCAGCTCCTCAGTAAACATGACTGCTTTTAATTTCCATGCCCTCAGCAATAAACGTCATTGTTTTCAGAATAAGTTCAATGCTTTTCTTCAGATTATTGTTTTCAATGAAAATATGTGTGTTTATACTTTAAAACCTACAATGAAATGCTGTTTTTTWAAATATTTAAGGAATTATAATTAAAATATAAATTGGTGGTAAAATATTAGCTTTTATAAATTTCCCTCTCTTCCTTTAACCTTTTCTGTCATTAAAAKGCATTATACACAAGTTTAAAGTTTAGAGGCCTTTTAAATATACATATTTTTCATTTTCTTTTGACATTCTGTAATGTTTCCCAAAGAAGAAGAAATGTTGAAAAGTTGAAGAARATAATGTGGTGAAAGAAACAGATGCTTATCATGTAATATAAATGGAAATAAAAGTAAAAATACAGAAAGAACGTGGGAGAAAAATGGGAAAAACACACAAACACAAAATTACATTTTAAGCAATACAGGTTAAGAGAACATTTTAAAAAGTAATGGAGAATCTCACTGAACTGGAAGTAACTTAATTCCATTTTCTAATATTTCTAATTTTTCTATTTCTTTAAACAATAAGAGGCAAATAAGAACTGAACCCCAGAGCTTGCATATTATTATGCATTTCAGTGTGACAAACTGTAGCTACACACAATTATGTGCTATCAGTTGCTGAAGTGGAATTCATTATTTCCTACCTTAAGCTGTCCTATAAATTTGCTCTGCACTGTTAAGCAGATATCAAGTTCTGCCTAGAGATAGAAACACTGCTGATGAGCAAAGGGGATCTTAATAGCTAAGTTTGTTGATGCTTCTATTAAACTCAAGAAACATTTTGAAGAAAAGACAGAAATCATTCTTCCATGAACAGTCACGTTGCATCTTCTCAGCATTTCCCCTCTGATGTTCTCACGAAGCAGAGCGACGGGGTCATGGTTTCAGTTCCCTGGCTTGGGTTAAYGCAGAGCATATTTTGATGCAGAATTGCCTCGAGTTAATCTCCTTGCACTGGAGAAGCCCCAGGGTCATCGTGATGCCTCTTGGGAAGCCCAAACACTTCAGTGGCTGCATCGTGCTCTCCTGAGGTTTTTAGTGGCACATCCTGTGATGGCTGGAGCAGTSTCTGCCTGACCCACCATGTTAAATCTTCCCAGGAAACTTCTCTGGGATATCTCTGTGGGCTTGGCATGTGCTATGGCAGCACAGGGATGTGCCAGAGGATACACTGACACATTCCCATGGAGCTGCTCCCTATCCATGCTGGCAATGACTGCAGGTGGGTGCATTGTAACCCCTCTTTGAGAAACAACGTGAGTCAACAGCTCCACCACAGCAGGTTGGAGGCTTTTGTGGGATTTAAATAATTGGCAGGGGCAGGAATGAAACCTGACTTAACTTGATTAAAGAGGAATCCTAGCTCAACTGTGTGCATGTGAAATACTGCTCACTGCTATTTTGTCTGCTAAAATCAGAAACGGGTTTACTCCTATGACCTACCAATTTTTCCCACTAAGACACACCTTTAAATGCTTTGCAAATATCAGCAAACTCAGTTTCACAATGGGAGTTTCTGCTGGCAGGCAGACTGCATCTTCAGTTTTTGGATGAGGAAATCAGGCAGGATTGGTGACTGGCTCCAGGCCACATCCCCGTGTGTGYGTGGCACTGGGAAGTGCTGTAGAAAGACACCGAGGTTTGCACGGATTCATATCAGAATGGGGCTCCACCCTGGCTAATTAGTCTGCTGCTGGGGAGCAAGGTCTATCCAGCAGGGCAGAGAGTTCTGCTAATGCAATCCTGCTCCAAATGCTTTGTGTGGGGATTCCATTGCTGGTCTGCAAAATGTTTCTCCAGCTCCAAGGACTTCACAAAGAATGAAATTTGTTTTGTGGCTCGAGGACAGCATTTATAAGAACAAGTCACTTGCAGCTGTACTCAGACCTGAGAGGTCTGAACTCCTTATTTTTATTTGTTTTTAATTTATTTATTCAATATTTATTTATTTTTAATCAGGCAACAACAACAAAACCAGAGAGATTTAATAAAATGATTCAATCCCTAAAAATATGCAACTGTAGTTCATGGCAGTATATTTCCAGCAGGGAAGTCAGGAACTTGCTGTGACTCAGTGGCTGATTGTAAACTACAACATAGRGAGGGAGCGCCTGACTCAGCAGATGCCGGAGCCTTCAAAGGGATTAGAGCTGTTGCCAAGGAGCTCCACCCTTTTTTTTTTTTTCTTTTTCCTCTTTAAATGTGTCTTAAGTATCTTATTTTTGCACTACATTACATATAAAAGGCATATATGCTGTTGAATTGGCACATCCAGAATAGGGAGCACTCAAATGTCAGATTTTCCCAAAGGATTGCAATTTGATTTGATCTGCATATGCACACCATTTCATCACTGCAGAATCTCTTCCCTTCAATTAATATACCCCACACCCCCCCAGGTTTATTAACATAGTAGCTGCAAACATTTCAAAATGGGTACTCTTAAAAAAAAAAAAACAAACAAAAAAACAAAAAAACAAACCCAACTTAAGTCTTCATAAAAAAAAATATTTACAAGCTGAGCACACCCGCACGGCCCTTGGACCACAACTTCCAGTCCCCCGGCGCACCCTGGAGCTGGTGCAGTGCTGTGGYTCCTTGTGGAAATGCTCTCAGGACACTTCCCCATCGGAAGATGAATTGCTTTCTAGGGGGCTAACACAGTTCCCCATGCCAGGTGCCCACCTGTTTCATAACTTCTGCCTCTGTGCAACCTTTCAAACCGAAAAGATAAAAATGCAGGGAGTTGGTCTATGCTTAAAAAGTTTTGCTGGCATGGCAGTAGTATAATTACAACAGCAAAATCCCTACTGTGAGTTCAGTCCTACCATCAAAAGGCCTTTTTGTTGTTATAATGTAATCTGTTCAGCAAAGTGGTTTAATTCCTACTGGCAAAACCACTTTTTTTTTGCTGGTATAAGCTGTTTCTCTGTGCTGGGTGTTGGCTGTGGCAGGGCCAGTGCTGTACCTCCATCGGGTGCCGATGTGCCCCAAGCACGAGCTTCCACYTTCCAGCTCCCAKGGCTGAGGCACCTGACGCTCCAGAGGGATTAGGAGGCGTGTGATGAGTGCAGGGTCAAAAGGGAATTTGAATCCACTTTTCAGTCTGGCTCCTTTGCATAAGCCCTTTATATTTTTAAATCTGCGTCTTTACTCTGCAGATTTGTTGGCCAGGGCAGAGCTGGGTTGCCTGCATAATCCAGCAGCATTTCTGACACTGAAGACATTTTTGGACTGATACTGAGAAAGAAAATTATTTTTTTCACAGATTGAACTAAACCCTCAGGTTAAATATTCTTTGCTCTCAGACCATCACTTCTGTAGGCAAAATTGTTTGGATCCAGCTTTCCATATATATAAATATACTGAATGTCACCTGCCAGTCTGTGGTGACTTGGTGACAGCTGATGTGAGGTGCCACCAGGAGAATGCAGATGCTCCAAGTGGGTTTCACACTCATATTGTCTCCAACCCTCAGTCCTTCCCTGCTGCTTTTTTTTGGTGGGGAGGATGTCCAGGTTTGCATTTGGCAGATCAGGGATGGGATTTAAGATGCCTTTTCCCTCACCCTGTCCTCGCCAGGGGTGGAAACAGGGCTGGGTGGTTCACAGGGCAGTGATGAATCAGACCACAGATAACATCTCTCTGATCCCATGAGGAAAGGCACAGCCATTTATGGCTTTTTCATAAACACATATTGCATGTTTGTTTTTAACCCACATTTCATCAGTTTTCATTTTAATCTAATTTCAATATTCTGTGGGGTTGGTACCAGAAATAATAAAATACAGCAATAAGCATTGTATTTCCTTAGCCATTTCCATTGACTCTTTGAGGTTTTTTTAGTGCTTGAGAAACAAATGCTTCAACTTGTTTTATCAAACCTCCTGGCGCTCCCGCAGCCCATCACCGGAGTCATTTTCAGGGTATTGCATGCCAAAAAAAGCAGGGACAATCTGGAAGGAACAGGTGTATTGGCTTCTGTTGCTGCTTGAAGGAGTAAACACCTAATTTGCTGCTCCCACAAAGGAGGTAAACATTTAGCTCACAAAAAAGTTTCCTTCCCTCTGAGAAAGTCCCACTGGTGTCGACCTAAATAAATTCCAGAAGTCAATCTTTTTTTTTTAATAAAAAGTTTCCTCCCCTCTTGAGGTAGTGGTGGCACTCTATTTTGCACTGCAACTGCTTGTAAAGAAAGCTGCTTTATGCAAGCAGCTTGGACATTTTACTGTCTAGGGTGGTTTTGGCTGGAAGAATCATGGTGAGGTACAGCAGTTTGGGCTSACTTCTTGCTGCTGCTGGTGTGTTTTAGGCCTGCTGTTCTCATCATGTGTTTTCCAGGCAACACACTTCAGTCCAAACTCTTCTCTGGATGAGGGAAGATAAAAAAGAATAGAAAGTAAACTTTGCTGCAGATGAAGAAAAGGAGTATTTGAACAGGTGTCTTTTGAAGACTCGGGGAGTAACAACATTTTGAAAAACATAGCAGGCTTAGGTGGAGATTTGTGCAAGGCTGGTGGGTGAATCTGCATGTGCTCAGCTCAGTGTGTCCAGTGAGGCACCTGCACTGAGCCCAGAGAGYCCAGCCTGCCTTCCTCATGTCCCCCTACCCATCATCTCCAGACTCTCAGAGTGGGAGCAGCTGCTTAGGGAGACTGAAGAAGGGTTTGGATCTGGGGATGAGGACACTATGTCAGAACAAAACCAACGAAAACAGCACTGCCACGGAATTGCTCCTTTGCTTTACTTGTTGATTGCAACAAACCTGACCATCTTCCTCCTGGTTACTCCTTGTTTTTCTTAGTTTGMTTAGTCTCCAAAGAGGCTTCATTCACACTTTATAAAATACCATCAATACCTATCTCAGAGTTAGTCATCTTCATGTCTTCAAATATGTTCTTTTTTGTTTCTTTTCAGATTATGAGATTATTTCTTTGAGCTGAAAATAGGGATAAAAGTCTACAGGGCTGTACCTTAGCAGTGGCTTTCAAAATCAGGGTTCTCATGAAATCTGACTTACAGCAGTTGTTTTGGTTTTTTTATCTGATTGCTATAACCTCTTGTCTATTTTCCACAGCATATTTCTAATTCTTTAGAGTGTATCTGCAACAGCTGACTCTGAGGTTTGCATTAAATTTGAAAATTGTAGATCTGAAGCTGAAAAATAAGCTCTGTATTTCTGTGGTAAAAGGAGGTTTGCCAGGCCCCTTCAGAGGCGACAGCAGTTTTGTGGTTTGTTTCAGTTAACATGGGCTGCAGGCAGCATGTGAACCTCTTGGTGCCCTCACTGTGTGCACAGCTGTCTTTCCTCGATGAGTGGATTCGTGCAAGGGTTTGGGGGTTTTTTAGTTGGTGTTTTTTTTTTTTGATTTTGTTTTTTAAAATAACACCTGCACAGAAGTGGAGAGCTCTTTGGTTTCTAGTTCTGTCCGCGTGATTGTAAAGCAACTGTGCCAATACCATCCTTCAGGACATCTGTGAATGACTGTRTTTTCCACCCACGGTTCAAGTCGCTCTGTTTTAGATCTGTATTCTGCTGTTCAGACTCCTGAAAGATATTTTGTTATGTCCACTGGRCACTTTTCACAAGCTTGTTGCTTTAGACAGTTGAATTATGGATGGTGATTTTTTTTCATAGTCCAGGGTCTCAAGGTGCTCTTGTCTCATCTGTGTTGGAGAAGGTGTGTTACAGGTGGCTGGATCATTCATGTGGTCACCCTGTACATCTTTTTTTTTCTCTCCAGGAGATGATATTTCTTTTAAATTCCCTTTTTTGTGTTTTAGCCTAGCAYTTTCCAATGCTGCTTAGACTCTCTTAGCTTGCCTCTCTTCCTGAAATCATGCATCTCATTATAGCTTCCAAATTTGTTGCATTTTTCAAGTGAAATACTTGTTTGCCAAGTAMGAGTTTGCAGAGATGGAGTCTCCCTGGGTGTGTTGAACATGTACAATGGTCAGTAAATTTTCTRAGAAGCACCTGCCAGAGCCCTGCTTTGCTATGAGACAGTCCAGTACCTGGCACCAGACTTCTCTCCAGAAGAGTGTTCTCTGTGGGTGGGGTGCACTTACTTTTTATTGCATCTSCTTTTTAAAGATTTATCTATTGCCTTCAAAGCAGTTATTCAGTTTCTCTTGCAGTGACCCAAATGAAAGCTTGTTTCTTTTCTCTTGCCTTCATCTGTTTAGCACCTACTCCTGCTCTGGCCTGGAAGAAAGAGAAGTTGCTCAAGGGTGAATTGCTGTCTGACTGCTCTTCCAGTTCTGTCAAGAACTGAAGTCCTTGTCCTGGGAAGATATTTTTGATCTYCTTCTCATCAGCTCTTCACAGAGCTAATGCTCCCTCTCATTTTTATCCCCCTGATGTTTCCCTTTCCTTTCAAAAATAGTTATTTATCTGTACCTTTATCTGCATAGTCCTTTACTGACTGAGGAGGGTTACTCTATTATAAAATAATCTTCTAATAGTTCTGTCATTTTTCTTAAAGTATTTGAGCTTTTTTCATTTTGCAAAATACTAARTGGCACAGACCTATGACCTAGCCCCAGAGAAAACTCAATAGAAACATTGCTGCCTCTCTGTTTCCATGTAACTTTTAAAACTATAAAAGAACTACCTTCTTTTCTCACTTAATTCATATGAACCTGGGTTTGATTTCCCTCTTGCTTCTTGTGTAACTCARTGCTGAATATCTTAGAGAAATTCAGAATTATGGACTCAACGGTGGAGCCTTTATCAACAAAACTTCTAATTTCTGAGAGTTATCAATATTGTTTGCTACTATCTGCTTTCCATACCCATTGTTTGTCATTGCTTCTACTATTAGCCTTAATCTCAGGTCTTTTACCTGCTCTTCTGCTGTGCTCCTGGGRTCTCTGTCAGAGCAGGAGGATGGGCTTTTTGTTCTTGCAGTCACTGGGGTRGCATCACTTCTCTGCCAGGTACCTGCAACTTATTGAATGCTTTTCTGAAAACCACTATTAAAGGTCTGATGACCTTCTCCACCAGCTTTTAACACTTTGAGACTACAAGTTAGCCAGACCAGTCAATTTCCATATGTTTAACCTTTTGTACCTTGATCTTACTTCTTCTTGAGTATTTCTGCCTCTCCTGCTAACCTTTCTACAGTTCTTAACAGTTCTCTTATATGTATTTGTTACTCACAGCTTTCAGTATTTTCAAATTATGATCCATATGTTTAAGGTTGTTTTATTTCTTTTTTTTTTTAAAAGCTGGTTATCACACTATTTTGCTTATTGGATTGTTTATTATTTTATATATATAGTGTATACATATATATTTATATGTAATATTTTATTTATTATGGTCTTTTTCATCACTGAAGAATTTCTCAGCTATAATTTAATTTTTTTTWATTTAAATTTCCTCTTCTGGTTGATTTTGTGCATAATGACTCCCAGCTTTGTGAACCTGGAACTTCCAAAGAGCCAAGTGTGTAATTCTGTTTGCACATAATTACATCTGTTAAATGGCCTAAGCAACAGTCAATTTCTGTTCTCTGATCAGTTTTTCCATGGCAGATTGAGATGTAAGGAAGAATTCCTTTCATGTGGATACAATTTGTTCTGAGCATGAAAACTGACACATGAAATGTCTTCAGGACACTTTGGTGTTGGCACCAAGAGACACCCAGTGCATTTCACACTGAAGTTGGTGCAGATTTTTGAAGTATTGTGGTTTYACCCCAGCCAGCAGCCAAGCCCCACGCAGCTGCTCACTCACTCCCCCACAGTGGGATCTGGGAGAGAATCAGAAGGGWAAAAGCTGGAAGACTCGTGGGTTGAGATAAAGACAGTTTAATAGGGAAAGCAAAAGCCACACACTCAAACAAAGCAAAGCAAGGAATTAATTCACTGCTTCCCATGGACGAGCAGGTGCTCAGCCATGCCCAGGAGAGCGGGGCCACATCACATGGAATGGTGATAACTTCCCAATGACATGGAAAGACAAACACCATCAGTCCAAACATCCCCTCTTCTTCCTTCTTATCGCCAGTTTTGTACACTGAGCATGATGTCACATGGTCTGGAATGTCCTTTTGGTCAGTTTGGGTCACCTGTCCTGGCTGTGTCTCCTCCCACCCTCCCAAGTTCCTCCCCAGCATGGCAGCAAAAAAGCAGAAGCGGCCTTGGCTCTGTGTGAGCCCTGCTCAGCAATAACAGAAACATCTCTGTTATCAACTGAGTATTTAGCATAAATCCAAAGCACAGCCCCATGCCAGCCACTCTGAAGAAAGATCACTCTAAAACCAGCACACAAAAGTGGGCAGATGCTCAAGAAAATGAGTACCCTGCACTCTCTTGTAATTGCCCAGGCTGGACTTCTTGAGCTTGTGCAGTTGGGGCATTCAATGCATCTTCTTCTCAGCTGTCTGTGARCTAGGAATGGAGAATGACAGAGCACCACTTTCTGAAATTTGTGTTCAGTGAAACCTTCCTAAATTTAAGGTTAACTAGGATTTTTCAAGTCTTACTACAAGGATTTWGTTATCAGATTTAAACAAGGTAAACCGGAGTGAATTTGTGCTCCTTTGAGGGTCTCAGTCCCTTTTGTCTCTGACCAATGCTCATATGATTGGAGCAGAGGCTGTTGGAGAACTCTTCTCCAGGTGTCATATTGATGCACTTTATTTTGCTCCAAATATCTTTATCATGAGCTGAAAATGTTCTTTTATTCCTTCATTGATTTCCTCCTTTGTATTAACATCATGTTCTTCGGTCTAGTCAGCAAGGAACCTGGAAAGGTTTGCTTTTTTCTACTGAGATGGGGTGACCTGAACTCTGCCAATCCTTCTCTCTGTTCAAGGTAAGATGAATTTCCACAAACCCACAGCCTCCTGTGTCCCTCCTGATTTCTTTAACAAATAATCAGGAATTGTCCTGTGGATGATAGCCAGCATTCTTACATACCTTCAATTTAACTTCAGAATGTATATAATTTCAAAACAGCAGCTTTCTGCAGGAAAAGAAAATGATTATATCATTAAAAGTTGTGTGAAGCACACGAGGAGAATGAATTAAGATGACACAGGCAACATCTGTTCCAATACATTATGATTTTGGAATATGAAATATATAATGTGCTTACATTGATTTGTGTATGCATAACATACATATAAAGTTTCAAAAGTTTCAAAAGTTTCAATTTTACATATCTTTATGAATTTTTGTGCTGAAGTATGCATATTTTTCTCTTAAACTTTTCCCAAACACCCTAATAGACACCTTAGATAGAAAAAACCTCAACAAAACAACAGATATCCTAACAGTATGTGGAGTATTTGGATGACCAGACAGAAAAATTTGACATGTAATAAGGACTCATTCAGTTATGGTATTTAGTTATTTTCTGGAAAACAGATACAATATTTTTTCCTAAAAAAAAGTCATATTTTTAAATGCTGTTCAGTTTCTTGTTTTAAAACTGAACTCACGATTCAGTGTACTTTATCTCTTTCTGCCAGTGGAGCATCCTTTGCCAGCTGAGTTGCATCTGGAGATGCGGTCTCTGCTACAGCTTCACTTTGTTGATGAGTTCCTAGTTTCTGAAATGGRCTGGGAATAAGTGAGGAAGCAGTAAGTAGACCCCCAGGGCACTCTCCCTTCTGCTTGAGATGGAGCCATCCCATGGCCACGAAGCCAAAGCCTTGGCACAGCCTCCCYGTGTACTTCAATCGCAGTAATTCAGCCTGGAGCTGAAATTTGTATTAGTCACAGTGCATCCTCGCTGGCAGAAAGRGCAGGGGGAAAGCAAGCATATTCCGTCACTAATACCAACTAATAATAACCTGAGCTTAGCTGCAAGCAGAGAAAAGGTGGCAGAGGTGACGCAGGAGAGCTGAAGAGCTCTCAAAAAGGCCTCTGGCTGCTGCTGGTGGAGCCAGACTTGARTTTCTGCCATCACGCATGGGGGAGGCAGTGACAAAGTGATTAATTTCTCCTTGGCAGGTGATTAATTCTCTGTGGCTTCCAAGAGAGGCTGCCAAAGTTGGACAGAAACCTGCTAAAGGTGCTAGAATACTCCAAACGTGGAAACTGGATGAGAAGACAGAAGTTTGCTTCAAAAAAATGAAGCCTTTACAGAGCACTTGTGGGGTAAGCAGAGCTGATGGATGGCAGCGAGCAGGGGAGCATGGTTATAATGTGCACTTTTAAAGAGAGYCAGGAACTCTTGAATCTTAATCTGAGGACTGGTGCCAACTCTTTCCCAGATCCTGGGCAAGGTGAAGTCCACTCTTGTTGAAACCACAGGGAGTTTTTGCGTTCGTTTCAGCAGGGCCAGGATGTCACTTTTCTTGAAGGAGTAACATGGACTGAAGTGAGGAAAGGTGTCTGACAATAAATTAATCACCTTTTACACTAATAGATACATTATTGTCACTGCCAAGAAATCCCTTGTACATAATCTTCAAGTTAACACTAAGTTTTATTTAAGAAAAATAAAATAATAACCATCCAAACCACTTGCTGATATCATGTGCTGAAAGGCTCTGTATGGCCAAACGTTTCAGTGTCTTGTGGCCCATAACATTTCAGTTCGCCTTCCATAGTTGCTGAGTTGTTAACTTGCCAGAAAACTMCACAGCTCATCATACCCAAAAAAGSAAATATTTAATGCCTTTTGCCCTGCACTTAGTGTGAGTAGAGGTTCCAATACCTGCCCCATCACTAGAAATTTGGGGTTTGCATGTTGACCTGAGAGCAGAACTGAGGAGAGTGCGATGGAGAGAGCTGGGGTGAGCGAGTGGTTAACTCTCTGCTGGATGTTGACTGGATTTCTGGTTTGGTTATTTTTTTTTTTTGTGCATGAAGGGCAAGGTTCCATTTCTGGCAGTGAGGGAACTGCTGATMACATCCTTGGCTGAGAGGGCCCAGAAGTGCCTTGTCACTGCTGCGGGATCATGGGCTTTTCTTATGACTCCTGCTCATTCATTTCACTGGAAAATAAAACAATTCACCATGAATTCAGGAGGCAGTACTAGTTTCAAAAAGGTGTATATGAAATAATAATTTCCTTCATTTAGAAGGTGTTGGGATTGGTGTCTTTTTCTACACAGGCAGGTTGGTCAAGAAAGGACAGAGACTAATGAGTAGGACATTTCATAGCATATGAGAATTAGGAAGTTTCTGTATGTACAAAACCTTGAAACCTTTTTTTTTTTTAATTTTTTTTTTATTTCTTATTTTTAATGGGTTTGTTTTACATAGGTGCATRTCCTTTTAGTTTCACTTTAGGTTTTTGTGTTTAGCATGCCCCAGAGTGATAACGAGGATTGCACTTGACTCGCAGCACAAATGTCGTGAAACAGCAAACCTTTAACAAARCCCCTGGCATCACTGGACATCTGGCCATGCTTGGAAGGGTCAGGCTGCTGAGAGATGTGCACCACAGAGCAGCAGGGCATGTGTTACACGTGCAGCTGGACACTGGTGGCAAGGAGACTGGGGTTTGGGTTGGCTAAATTTCATAAACATTAGATATGGTTTGAGAAAATCACAAAGCTGATTATYGTTGAAAGATGCAACTGTGAAATGTTTCAGCATCCTGAAAAGAAGCTTTTTTGACATTATCATTCCTTTAATTTTCACACAATTTATCCTAGGATTTGTGTTAGACACAATCATAAATAATCAAGAAAGGGTGGATGAGTGACAAGGTGGCAACTTTTCTGGATAATGCACAGTTGTTTAGGATAGAGGAAACCAGAACTTAAATAAAACASCCTTAATTTTAAATGCATAATGAGGAGGTCTATTTCAGTTCTTACAATTCAGAAAAAAAGATCTTGGAAATACTATGGATAATTTTAAGATACATCTCATATTAGTACTCAGAAGAATCATAAAGGTATAATATATATAAGTAACACCTTATATATGATGAGAAAAATAATACAGAAATACAATAATATCACTATTTAAATTCATGAACCCATCCCAAATAGTAGAAATAGTTCTGGTTGGTCCAATTCAAGAAAAGAGGCAGAAAAATYGAGAARAAATCCAAAGCAARCAARCAAACAAACAAAGAAAAAYTGCAACTCAAAACAAAAAACTGAAAAACATTCACAGTAGTTTGGCACTCTTTGGCTTGGAAAAGACAAAGCATCGTGAATGGAATAATGCATTTTTTTATAAAACCTTAGAGATATTAGAGAGAAATTTATGCAGATTGCATGCTGCTCTTGTAGTTTAACAGATTCAGAGGCACCCACAGAAATTATTAAATAGAATGCAATATAAACACAAGGAAAATCTGTTCCACACTGTATGCAATTATGTAGAATTGATTGTTACTGACTGACATGGAGTTAAAGAATATGAATGGTCTCAAAGGTATTAAATGAGAAAGGAAAGGTCAGTCTCTCTGTAGCAAAAAAAGCCCACATTGCATCCCTCAGGTGTGTAAGTCACAGCTGGCTGGAGCAGTGGAAGGTGGAGAGTGGTTGTGTTCAGTGTTTCCCCCACAACCATGAGCTTCAGCCACAAGCACAGGGGACAGGAGCGAGCCCCTACAGGACACTGAGCCTTCCAGCCCCTTCTGGGAGCTGCCTCTGCCATTTTCCTGTGTCTGAGTTTTCATCTTGGAAATTCAGGTTTGCTTACCRATTTGATACAATCCAATCAGGATGAATTAGAATTTCCTGTGGGACAAGCCACCTTAATTTGGTGTAATTCTTGTGTCTGTGACATGAATCAGTCTAGCTTGCATTGAGAAGGAAGGCACAATTCTGGAAAGAAATCTGTGCTTTTTAGAAAGGAAGCTTGTCTTTAGAAGTAAGTAATTTTCTCTCTGAAGTCAGACAAGGTTACGTGTAATATTTTTGTCCCTATGATGTTATTGCACACCTGAAAACAAGCTGCAGGCAGTAATTTGATGCCTGAATATGTGTCTAGCTGTCAAGACCTAAGTGATTAGCAGACCTTGGCAACACAGAATCACAGAATCACAGAATCACAGAATCACAGAATCACAGAATAAGCTGGTTTGGAAGGGACCCACAAGGATCATTGAGCCTACATCCCAGCCCTCCACAGCATCATTTCTGACAAACACACCGTGTGTTCCAGAGCATTGTCCAAACACTTCTTGAACTCTGCCAGGCTGGTGCTGTGACCCCTTCCCTGGGGAGCTGTTCCAGTGCCCAGATGCYCTCTGGGTCAAGAATCTTTTTCTAACATCCAGCCTAAACACCCCTGACACAACTTCAGGCCATTCCTTCAGGACACTGGAGAAGAAGTGTCCTGAAGAGAAGAGATCAGTGCCTGCCCCTCCTCTTTCCCTCACAGGGAAGTGGTWACTGCAATGAGGTCTCCCCTCAGTCCCCTCTCCCCCAGGCTGARCAGACCAAGTRCCCTCAGCYACTCCTCACAYRGARTGAATAYATTCAGCTTCAAAGGAGTGTGAAAAAACTTTGAGYTCTCCCTCTACCTTATAATGTCCATACAATATAAGATCATCTGTGGGTGCACCCCAGAAATACYCTGCAGGCAGCTGCAGYGAGGGCAGCYRTGGGCTGACCCCCAATTCCTGTACCTGCTCTGACCATAGAATGGGGCCACTGAGTGTGCAGGGMCACTTGTGTGCATAAAGAATTGTCCCTGGCTTCTCCAGCAGCCTAACTGGGTCACTGAGGGGTGTGATTGTTTACTCAAATGATTGGCCCAGYGAACAGGCACGTCTTTCCTGGGACATGAGCTAGCAGACTAATAATAGCTTTACTCTGGTAAAGTGGAGGCCAAAGGAGATGGTTTGCACCTTTTGAGTCCTAAAAATCCTGTCTGTGGATAAAGTGCAGCAATGTATAACTCTGGAAATAGATGGCTGTATTTTTCCTTCCAGTATTCCAATTCAGTTCCTAGTGCTGATGTTGCAACACAGGTGATGGAGAAGGTGGGGTGTGTAAGACACCATGAACTCATCTCCACTGTGACACCGACAGGAAGCCGGGAGCATCACAGGGTAAACCAAGGGGCGTCTTCAGATCGTTAACTTAAMAAAACCCACCCAAAAACCAGACACCCACACCCACACTGTTATTCAAAAACCAGARTACCATCAGGAAGCAGTGAGTCACCATGTGGCCATTGCCTTTTTCTCGTTAAGGTGTTTCCCAAATGTGAAATTTMGGCTTCCTCTTCCCTTTAGATGGAGTACCTGGTATCACTAGGTAAGCAAAAGCCGTTTTATGTTTATGACCAATACAAATGTGCATAACAGCAAGGAGGAAAATAACTTATTTTTAATGTGATGGATGAGCATCCAGAGGATTGGGTGTTGGATCCTTGGCCTGTAAGAACCAGGGAGTTTGTAAGAACAGCAATTGTGTGCAGTGGTTTGGCTACGTGACACCACAAACACCCAGTGTGATGTTGGGGTGGGGAGTGGGGCACAGCCCCTCACCTCCAGCCCCTCCTCATCCYGAGCAGAGCTGRGCTGAGCTGTGTGGGTGTARGGATCTGCWGCAACAGGTGTGYTTGCGTGAGGAGGCTCACAAGGCACCAAACGAGTTGCCCAACATATTTTTAATAGATTATTGCCAAAATGAAATGACAGAGAATCAGAGTTACTGCCTCAAGAAGGTCATGGAAGTTGTTTGTATTTTAAAACGTCTTGTTAGCATATGTTGTGGCATTGCTATTAAAGTAACCCATTCAGCCTAATATAATACATCTAATTATATGACGTGAGCTTCATCTGATGACTTTTGCCAATTATGTCTGACAAGGATATTTTAAATGAAAGGCCATGTGTTACAGCAGCTTCAGGAGATGAGCACAACAGCATATGCTTTCAAAAATAAAATATCCACTGTGTTATTTGCTGTGATTAAGTACCTACCAATGCAATTGCAAGGTAGGGAARCAGGTCTTTCTGGTTTGTGAATTATGCCAGTGCTGAGTCATCGCTGTTTTTTTTTAAAAGTTTATTATGAATGAAGGGCTGGGTCAATGCCAAATTCCATGTTCCTGGCTGCTTCTTTTGTTCCCTTGCAAATTATTCAAATCCCTGGAAACAAATGTCTTAAAATGAAAACTCTGAAAGTTGCAGAAGAAATATCTTAAACTCATAAATTCAAAACAACCTGCACAATGAGTGATCCTGTGGACCTGAATGATCGAGATTTTGGTAAGATCCACAGATCTTACCAAAAATGCAGAATAAGACAYACACCATCATATGATAAAACTCTGTCGCTATGGGAAAACAAAACAAAACAAACTATTGACACTTTTTGCTGAGGAACAGAGATGTAGCCTCGAATGAGCATGCCCAGGCAGAAGATGAAAGGAATGCAAAGGCATCCTCTGTTCCCTCTGAAGGTATCAGAGGGATAAGAAAAGGGTAGAGATTAGAGAGCTATTCTTAGTGCCTCCTGGTGCTGCTCAGACAGACACTGAGCAGAAGGGGTRCAAAAATCACTGACCAGAGAGAAAAGAGAGAGGGCATAGGACAGAGGAAAAGCAGCACACTTTATCTGATGATGTTGTTTAATGTAAACATGCACACAGACTTTTGAACCTTGAGGGATTGTCTGCTGTACTGGCGTGGAAAAGCATTCTTCATCATATCTGTGCTCAGGCCAAATGTGCCCAGCACTGTAGAGAAGGTTGGAGATAGATTTGGGTTGCCTGTACCCCAAAACACATTTCTGTGAGGAAGTGGGGGTGCTGGGTTGTGATCTCTCTGGGCCAGACAGCCACACATACACAGGTCCCTGACACAGGAGAAAGGTTGCCCTCCTTGCTCTGTTAAAAACAAGGTGATCCCAGCAGGATGACTTGTATCTGGAAGCTGCTGTGGTCTCCCACTGCCAGGTAAAAGCCAAGCCTATCATCAGATGTTGCTAATTTTCAGGGCACACAGGCGGTATCAGGGCAGTGGAGAAGCAAGCATTGAGGGAGASGGGTTGGGCAAGGAGAGGGCTCTGTGCTGCTGGACCTTGCCTGGGTGGTGGCAGGGCTGGCACATGGGTGGCAGCAGCAAACTCAGAGCAGGGCTAAAGGTTTTGYGGGGATGACAAATGAGATGATTGCCATCCTTCCAGCCTGTGGATCCTGTTCTCAAGATGCTTCCAGAGTCTTCTCTCCCCATGTGCAGGAGAGTGGCAAATGCTAGCCACACTCTCCTTCTCTGGGAGACAGTGGCATTAGTGACATTGCTATTGTAGATGTATGAGAAACTTGCATTTAAATCCCTTCCTTGATAGCTCCCACTCAGACTTGCCTGTCTCTCTCCCAGGAAAGCCTAATTACTCAACCTCGGGGTGTTCTGGAACAAACGTTCACAAAATGATTTATGTTTTTCAACTTTGGCTGAGTATTTGTTTCTTTAGGTTGCCCCTATCCTYAGCTGAGTGTGAAACCACTTAACCTAGGTAAACAAGCTTTGCTTTGCCCCAGTGGGTATGTAACTGCTTYGAGAAAAGAGGAGCAATTTTAAGAGGAGGGACAGAGCAAACCCTCTAAATACCCACTGAATACCTTTGTTAGACTGACATGTTGAATGCTGGAAGCTGGGTTAAAAGATTGGACAAAAAAGAGGCTTTTTTACCTCTCACATGAAGTGTTTAATCACAAGAATATAGGATAAAGACTGTGTGGGGGAGGACGAAGCATCATGTTCTTCTTTTGTTTTGTGGGAAAAGTCTGTGTTGGGTGTTGCATACGAAAGAACAAGTGTGATCAAGAACACTGTTAGCAGATGTCCTCTGGCATGGGACCACCTAGACTCTCTTAAGCACCTAAATTTTGCAACTTTTCTTGACTAAGATAATCTAGGTTTCTCCCTGTCCACCATGCAAACTAGAGGATGCCTCTGAAGACAAGTGCAGACAGACATTCATGTTCTGTCCATGGCCTGAGCTGGCCTTGTGAGAACCAGCTATGATCCAGCAGCTGTATCTGACATTAGTGTGCTGCCATGCTTGAATCCATGCATCCTGCTGAAAGGCAGGGCATATTTGCTCAGGCACAACACAGTTTAAACACTTCTGAGCCATAACTGGCTCTGGTYCAGCCAGAGGAACCCACACCTACCCATGCAAATCTAGTATAAATTAGTGCTAAACTCTCCACTTGTTCTAAGGAGTCAGGATGACAAAATGTTAGGAACTGTAGTGTTTCGTGTTGTGCTTTTGCATATTTAACTCCTGACTGAGCAGGAGAACCAGGTCTGAGAGCTGGTCTAGAAAGTGCATGGGGCAGAACATGTGGATGCTGTGGTCAAAGCAATCCAGCTTTGCCAGYGGGAAGCCTGACTCTCTTCTGAATGGTGAATAAATACTCCAACACATAAGCCTGTATTACGAWTTTTGTTCAAATTTGTCTTTTATCTTCAAGTATGTTATTTCCAGGAGCAAGTGTTCTGACTCAGAGTTTATTCCACATCAGCCCCTGTAAGTTTAGTTCATTAACATCAGCTCAGGTGCTAAACACTGAGGCATAAGCATTCCCCAGAGAAGTTGCTGAATCTTTTTTGAGACCCAGACATGAGGTAAGATCCATACTTAACACTGAGGGAAATCTCTTTCATTGTATTCACTAATGAGTATAATGAAAGTTGGTTTTTGGAAGGTGGCAGACTGCAGTTCTCTTCACTTTTTGGTTACTCTGGGCTTTGTTTTTGCATTTCTTCAGACTCTGCCATTGTGCTGTGTAAGGTAGGAGAGATTCAGGTTAAACACACAGAAAATATAATAAAAAAAAAAGTTATAAACATCTAGAACTTTGCATTTGCATTGGGCATTTTTGTTGGAGATAGTGGCATATATGACCATAATTGCCAAAGTTTTCTAACTAGTGCATGTGCATGTGATTTAAAAATGCAAGCAACCCCATCAAAGGGCCTCTAGCTTTTTGATTCTCTGAGAAATGAATAATATTCAGCACATTTTTTGAAAACCGCATTTAAGTCAACCCTGAAAGTGGGGCTGGACATTTAATATTCGAAGAATTTTAACAACTTCAGCATGAAGTASGAAAAAATAGAGTTGCATTTAGGATCCTGATGTCTGCCAAAATAATACCCTCATATTTTTTATTTTTGCATAGCACTTTGTATGGAGCAAACGGATGAGTTTGGGTGCATTAGCCTGGAGCTGTGATCTTGGTGGTGCTTAATGCCTGTTGCATTCAGTGCTATATGGARCTGCTGCCTGGTTTAGCAGCCTCATGTGCCTCGGTGCAGCCCCMAAATCTGCCCCACAGCCTGGAGCAGGCGCAGGGAATGCTTGGCACGGTGGATCAGGCACAATGCCCGGGCTGGCCATCCCAGCAGGGCAGCAGCAGCAGCAGCAGTGGGGTGCAGGGGGAGCTCATCCAGCAGGAACACCCCCAAACTGGGCCCATGGCTGGGGAGCATCCTCAGCTCCAGCCCTGGATGCTGCAGCTTTCGAGGCTGGAATGCTTCACCTCACACTGCASTTTCCACAGGGCTCTTGTTTCACTCAGTGAAGAGCTGGGCTTTTTTGTTATTTGGACATTTTTCTGATGTCACCGAAAACATTACTGGCATTAAGCTACTGTCTTTACAGCTTTGCTGTGAGTTTTGGGTGATCTTGTAATTCCCATTTTGTCACTGATAAAATCAGCACAAGCTTGCTGAAAGTACCTTCTGTTGTTGATTGTATTTTCTGAGGCACTGAGGCCCTGGGCCACAGAACACAGAATTAAGTCCAGACATGTTCACTCACAGCCAGGAGCACTCCTCCTCACTGCTGCATATCCACTCTGTAGCCACTGCTGAATATCCACCTGTGTCTGACCTCTGGACTGCAGGAAGGTGAAATGGGTTACTGTTCTTGTAATTTGGTCTGAAAATGCTGTCTAGATCAGAAGGGGTCCTTCTGGCATATGCTCAGAGAGAATCCTATCACTAAATGAATTCTTTTTAAGTAATGAAGTATTTTTCTTCTTTCTCTCATCTTCTGCATTTTCCCCTCATGGTTTTTGTGGCAAATATGGAAATCCTGCCATGGACAACATTTGAATTCACTGCATAACCCAGCTCTTTCCAGGTGCACCAATTGAAACACCAATTGCATTTGAAGCAAAACAGTGTGTGAGTGACCAGCTTTAATTCTGCATTTCCTGTCTTTGGAGAGCTTGACTTGGCAGTCTCAGCATCTCTGTTGTGCAATAATTTATAAATGTACTGGTGGATTAGGTAGAGGATATTTGGAGAGGGATGTGGATCTATTTCTGTTCCTGAAACAACAGCCCAAACAGTACRTGATGTCAGTAGGCAAGCACCCTCCTCTTAGAGAGGAAGAAAAGGGTATTATGGGCTGTTRCAGTGACTGGAAGCCAATAGCTGGTTTCTCAGCTCTGCTCAACCTGTGTTTTCAGTACYTAAAGGACCTACAGGCAGTTCCTTGGTCCTGGAGGGGCCAGCTATCCAAAAGCTTCTCAGTTGCTTTCCACAGAGCAGAAATTTTGCTGCCAGTGAACCTTTCTCTGGGATCCCCCTGCACCAGCTATCCCAGTTGGTAAGAGCAGATGASTTCTTCTTCAGGTGGGAGTCTTTGTCTGGGCTGTGAAGGTTTGATTAATTGATTTTTGGTCCAAAAGCTTTTATGTCAGAGATCCATGCTTTGATCATTAGAGAACACATTTATGCAAATACTAGGAATAGCAAGAAATTTTCTTTTTTTATCTTTTTTCTCTGTTAACAGAAGAAAATGGAAAAGGGAGGTAATCTTTTCTTCTTTTATTGTGTGGCCTTGCTCTTTTGAACTTAATGACTATTCTTATGTGCTGCTCAGTAGGAGCAGAATCAGCACTGACTGCCTCCCACCAGAGTAACACCATCTGAGAGGATTTCCTCAGCTTGCTGTGCTTTGTCTCCTTGGTGTGACCCTGCAAACTGCTTGTGCTGTGGGAGAGAAAAAAGTGAAAATCATGGGAAAATAATAACCTTCCTGCACACATTGGGAAGGAGTAATCATGGATTGCTGGGCTCTGGTGCAAGTGGTGCGGCTTTGGGACCTGATCTCTTCCCCAAGGCYGTGCAGAAGGTGTGGAGAAATTTAGATCCCCCTGTGGGCAGGGATGCCCACCATGCACAGCCCTGGGCAGGCAGGCAAGTTCTTCTACTCAGCTTGAAACTTCGTGTCTGCTTTGTATTTCTTTGCTCACAAGCCCTGAACCCCAGGATCCTGGTTTAGCTCCACCAGGATGTCACCTGTGGATCTGGAGCTGCAGGAGCAGCTGGTGGCCCTGGAGCTGAGCAGGACCAGGCAGGTGACAGCTGCCTGGGGGAAGGAATAAGGAAGCTCCATGACACAGTGGCTTTAGCTCCAGCAAATATCTCAGAACATGGGGCAAATCTGGACTGTTTCTGCTCAGAGACACAAACAGTATGTCCACTGGAGAGCATGGAGTAAAGCTGAGAGGCTGGAGAGAGCCGGAGACCTTCCCTCACTGCCTCTCTCCTAATCTCGTCCCTCTTTGCTGCRGATTACATTCCAAGGACTGCCCTGATCCTTTGATCCTCTCTCGAAGTGAGACTGTCTCAAAAAGTGGCCTCCAGCACCTTTGGGGCATCTGGTTGTATCTGTGAACTGAGGTGGGAAGCTAAGTAGGATTTCAACAACTTTTTTTTTTTCTTAGTTTTTTTTTCCCATTTTTTTCCCTATTCTATTTTTTTTCTAGGCAATTTAAGCTATTTTAAAAGTCCAAGRTAAGTTTATACTTCAAATAATGCCTCTGTGATTTATCTATTTACACAGTGAGTGCAGAGAGGGTTTAAAGTGGCCATTGTCCACATTAGCTCTTCTTGTCTTTCATCTGCATCAGGAGGGCTTTGTTGCTGTGGTTTTCCTTCATTTTCTAGGCAGACCTAGATGCTGAAGAGATGAGACTTTATCCAAATAGAGAAGTTTGGACAATTCAGATCTTCATTATAAAGCAGAGAAGAAATGAGGCTGAAAAACAGACATTTTAGCCAGAAAGATCCATGTATTTAAAATCCTGGGGTTAGTCCTTGCTTGTTAAAGCTCAGAGGTGATTCTTGAGGGACCAGTGTTTTTTATTTTTCGTTTTTATATAGAAGAGGTAAAATTAAGCTGTGGTTGCACTTAATGACCGAGGACATAAAACTACAATGCTGTGATATGGCCGAGCACTAGGGGAGTACGGCCGCTGACCACGAGAAACAGCTGGGTAGGCTTAGTGCAGATTAACTGATACCTGGTGGCGAGGCACTGCTGTCCAACAAGCCATTTCTCTGCATTAGCTCAGCCCTCAGGATAGSTTTGTGCTGTCTCTGTTAATCCCTAGCAGATGTTTCGAGGATGTGCTCCCGGTGCCGGGCTGCAGCAGTGACCTTGTGCGGAGAGGAGACGGTGCCTCCCGGGATCACAGCTCTGCCGTGAGGATGGGCAGGCTCGGGATGGAAACCAGGGCCACACGCACATCCAGAGCACACAGAGTCCTGACAAATAGCGGTAACCTTTAAGGGAAGCTGTGTAAATGATCCTTGTCAACACTGCCATTAGATTAGGGGGGGACGGTGACTACTCCAGGGCTATGAACTACATTGCAGTCACTTAATGGAGCTCATTGGTAGTAAACTGACTCGGTGATTTGCTTTTCATCAGCTCTGCCGGMTGACTTTTGAGCCTCTTCTGTCCAAATGGCATGTGAAACCTCKGGTGTTAGCTGGCACCCGTGGGGTTCTTTAGCAGAAGTTCCCCTAAAGGCAGCCAGATTGGTAACAGCTATCCAGGTGCCTGTGAATTGTAAACAATGCTGGCACGAGTTTAGGACTTCTCCTCTGTCAGCTTTCAGTTGCATCATGTGCTTGTGCAGGAAGGGTACCTGTCTGATTTTCTCCTGTCCTGTGGTTTGCACATGTCTGTATCTSTCTGTGGTTTGTAGCTTCTCTCTGTCCCCTGGAAGCTGCTCTGGCAGTGTCAAGGATCGGGGACTGGGTAGTTCAGCCTGGATGGAGGGATGGTGTGTGATGGAAAACCACCAACTGTCTTCTTTGATTTCTCCATATAAACTATAAGCCAAAGCCTTCTAACAATTGCCATTTTCTGCCAGTCTTTGGTTTATATATCTGTATGAAAGCACTGGACAAATGATGGTTGATTACTTGTTATTCGAACTCTCTGAAAAAGATTTTAGTTTGAACAAAATTGATTWAAAAAACCTGTCCATCCTGTTGGCAATATTTCTGGAATCAGGATAGTGGAGATTTTCCTCGCTTCACAAAAGCAGTTGTGTGACAAGTTAAGGACAATGTGTAGGTGCTCCRTGGCTCTGCTCTCCCACCCCTCACKCAGGGCTGCCTGGSCAGCAGCAGGGCTGGAGCCCCTYRATGGCACCCTGCTTGCAGGTTGTTCAGTGACCTACMGTCCTCTTCAGCTCCTTAGCTTGGCTTTCTCCCCTTTCCCTTATCATCCAAAGGGTTTGTGAAGACAGGTTCAGGCCTAAAATGATCATGAGCTCAGTTAAAAGCTGCCTTTTAGGAGTGTGGTTATTGGCTGTGGCAATATTGTACTTGGTGGCAAGGGGGCCTCTTATATCTCCAAGGATCCTGGCAGACACATAAATGGCTGCAATTCTCCCACCAGGGAAAAGGGGGCTGTGGTCTGTGTAARTGCATTTTGTCAGTGGAGGTTGGGTTTGTAGATGTTTGCATCTCT
>NW_026623457.1:712573-776756 GCF_030028575.1 Malurus melanocephalus
CCAGGACCCAAATGCTGCAGCTCTTCTGGCAGGAGTTTTTAAGGCTCAGACCACGCTTCTAYTGACACGGCTCATTTCACTCACAGAGGTGGTTGGTATTTTGTCACCTTGCTTCTTGCAGATACAGCTCAGCTCTTTCGTGCCCTAAGGAAAATATAGCCATATCCCAAGGTTGAGTGATGAGCCTGCTGAAAAACTGGATGGAAAAATTAGGTTTATTGCATTTTTTTTTTTTATCCAAAGTGCAACTTTTTTCTTCACTTGTGGTTTCTTCAAGGCTTTTAGAATTGGGTAGATGTCTCAGAAGGATTTTGCAAAGAAATGTTTCGTTTTGAAGTGTCAAAGAAAAAATTTGAAAATTTTAGGGGATCCTAGRGTGCGGGTGTTTGGGGTCAGTTTGGAACACCAATGAGCAGTAGATTTAGGTTGGAAAATGTCACCAAGATTTTACCTCAGTTATGGGATGACGACAAAGGAAAAAACATAACGGAAGAAGGATAAAAAAATCCTTTCCTCACAACATACAGCAATAAGAAATGAGAAACTTCTGACAGGTGYAAGAGTCCCGATGCTTTCAGAGGGATTTTTATCGTGTGGAAAGCCAGTGTCTTAGGCAAATAAAGGCCTGACACTTCCCCCAATCACTGTTCTGATTTGCATGGCTGATAAAGAAGCATCAGAACATGGTAGCAAAGGCTGTGATTGTCATTCCCTGAGCTGCCTATGCTGAGGCGTGGTGCTACTTTTGCAGGTTCAATGTCCAAGTGATTCTTGTGGATCCCTCTGGCCTGGCTAGAAGGGTGGCTGCTCCCTCTCTGGGGGCTGGTGTGGGATGGGAGATGCTTTTGAAKGGATATGTCCCTGCCTGGAGAGCCAGAGGATGGTCCCAGTAATGTCTGGCTCCATGTTGAGCCTTAGCCTGGGGTGTTGCTGGCCCCTGGAGCAGGGTAATGCTTGGGACACACAGATAAGGTGGCAGTGTGCTTCAGAGGAACTGGTTTCCTGTCCCTGGGTGACAAGGAAATGTACTCAGCACATGTCAGCCATATCTGGTGAGCGGCCACCCTTGTTTGCTGTACCCGTTCTGTTCCCTTGCCACTCTGTTTTGATAGGAAATCTGTTTGGGAACAGAGATTCTATTGATTTCATTTGTCTTCTCACTGCAGTAATCTGGACACCATGGACTCACGTGAATATAAAGAGTGAGGTGTCTAATTTGCTGAGTCCCTAATGCAGGGAGTCAGATGGAAATGGGTTGTTAGCCATTACACATCACAGAGCAGAGGTGTCACTCACTGTGAATCTCATCCTAATAAGTGAGCTGGCAGCTCTCCCCACAAATTCTGCATCAAGAGTGAATTGCAGTAATCCCATGTTAAGGTGACACAGGTGTAGATTCATTTCCAAAACTGCCAATCCCTCTGGACTCCTTGTTTTTAATTATTTTTTTTTCCCACTGATGTCAGTACAGCAGCAGATTTAAATGCTGGTACTGCACTGATTAAAATTGTATTCCCAAAATAACTTTGTCCTYTGGTATCATTCTGTGGGATGCTTTTGTTTCTTTTTGAATTGCTAGATTTTCAATGTGAAATCTGAAGCWGAAATTGGATAGGAAAGTTTCCAAATAACTTTAATCCAACACAGGTATGTACTGCCTGTCCTTGGACAKCCCATTTTAAATGGAAATAGGTACAACCAGTAGTAAGAGAAGCAATTTTTTTTTCATAAGGGAGTTGCTGAAGGAGCTGGGGGGTGTCTCCTGTATCTTCCCCCTCTTAGCAGGTGACTCTTTTTTACCCATATGAAAGATTTTGCAGGATTTTTCTGTGCAYCAGCTGTGGCAAGTTGACCACAGTGTCATTGTTAGTGACCAGTGACTTTCATTTGCTTCTGGTGAAAATCTTGTGCTGTGCTGAGAATATAAAACACAACATGTTCCCTGCYCTCACCTATCAATTTATTGCCCATTCCTCATGTTCCCCTGGTGTTTGCCTGCTCCCAGGTGCACCCAGCCTGAGTGACCACCTTGCYTACAGCGTCCTCTTCTCACTCATCTTGCACCTCTGGACTGTTTTTCTCTTATTTGTCTGCCTCCCTCTTTTGAGGAAGGTACGAAAGGCAGCACCAGGTAGCACCTAATACTGATTTCCATAATCTCATCTTTAATAGTCCTAAGGCTGTTAATGGTTCACTCTAATGATTATGGATATTTATAAGAGTTGATTCCTGTAGGACATGACAAAATCCTGTTTCCTCAMCTCCACCTATAATCTAAATTTTCTATTTGGTAACATGTTTTAGCTAATTCAGCTTCTTTCCTCRGTAGGGAGAGCAAGAAGGTGACACTTGCTCCTTGCTGTGATGGAACTGCCTTGGGTCTTCAGTGAGGGGTTTCTTACCATGGAAATGAGCCTTTCATGGCACTTTGTCTGAAGTTAGCATGACTGCTTACCTGTGTTTCTCTTCATGATTTTGTTATACTTATTTCCATGGCTTGCTGTCTTATTTGCAAGTTGTATGCCCCTGAAAACAAAGATCCCCACATCTTTTCATTAAGGGACTTCTACCAAATTTTTCACTGTGTGACCATCATGCTTTGATTTGAAATGAGCAAAATGAGTGGTACAATGCTGTGGATCAACCACAGGTTTGACATGACTTCACAGAGAATTTGGACACTTTTCACTGTGGTTGGGGAATATTGGCWAAAAGCATTAAACAGAGCTGAATGAACTCTTTGCACTTTTGGCAATACCATTTCTTCTTTCTGGCATGATCAGGAGCTGCCATCTGTTCTGTCTGATGCTGTTTTCTGCCAGGAACCTTGGATGCTTACCTCTGGCTGGATGWGCTCTTTGCATTCAAAGTCCAAAGAACAGGCTGACCTAGAGGCTTGCACTTCAACCAAATAAAAGTATTTCAGGGGAGGAACAGAAAAAACCCAAACTTGGGTTTTTTAAAAGTACATGGAAATTTTTCTCCATAATTCTTTCTCTGCTTTCTTAAAAATTCTATTTCCATTCTCTTTACTATACTTTCTCTATACTATTTCCCTTCTATTTACTTTTCTCTTTAATGGAGAAAAGTAAAAGAGGAAGGAGGAACGATCTGAATAATAAAAAGTGGTAATTTTACACTTTTTTTTTGAGGAGGGGAATGAGATACTGGAAAACCTACATCAAGTTTCTGCCATGATTTGTTTTTATTTTTGAAAAGTGCAATTTCTCAGTGAGAAATTTGTGACTCCCCTTCTTTTGAACAAGTAAGTACTACTGAGAGCTATATTTAGAAAATGTTTCATGTATTTCCAAGATAAAAAACCCCATATTTGTTTGCAATAGAGAGCACCTGATCAGACCATGTATGCCTGACAGCTCCTTATAAATTAGAGGCCAATGCTCACCTCTGGCTGTGCTGGTCTAACAGCACAAATCCTACTCTTTCCATCACGAGAGGAGAGTTTATAAGAGACATTGCAGAGGGCAGGAGGCACCTGTGTTTCTCATCGACACATTAGCTACATAAAACTAAAAAATAGGGAATAATTTTAGAAGAAAATTATTTTTCAAAGAGAGACAATACTTATATCTTAGATCAGAGACTTATATGTGTATGCATCTTCTAAATGAGGGCTTTTTTAGCTAGGGCTAATGGATTTGTCTGACTGGCAGACCCACCAGTACGAGAAAAAGAGAACCCTTGGCATGACAGTTGGCATGAGAACGGTGATTTTGGGGGATGGCTTTTCCTAGGAATAGATTTTATACACATATGAGCTTTAAAAGAAAGGTGGGATCAGCGGGGTTTACCCAAGTGCTCAGTTATTTAAACTCTGAGTGGGTTTATATCCATCTTTATATCCTTCACATGTTGGAAATCTGACCTTGAAGCATCCAATGTATCYTTGTGGGCACATTTCAGGAGCCCAAAGGACAATGAGGGGTGGATAAAGAGRAGTTACAGTGGTGTGGGGCTCCTGCTGGTACAAAGAGACTACGTCAATAATGCCAGTGAGGATTAGTGTCTGTCTGCAGGTGTGCCTTCAAATATATATCAGAGGAGAAGCTGAGAATGATGACGCCTTTGTTACAGAGCAGGAAAATACTGACTCTGAGCATTGTTTTCCAACTGATTTCTCTGACCATTATAATTCTTTGCTTTTGTGGCTGCTCCTGTAGATCAACTAGGCAGATTTCCAGGAAGGTATAACCCACCACAGCACAAAGTTGGAGGACTACAGAAAAAATTATCCCGAAGTCCTGAGCAGGTTGTGGGGACATAGAATTTGYATTTGGGGTGAAACACATCTGAGAYAGCCTCRGTGGGAACATGGGACCTCAGCATTGTCCTCATTGCAAGGAAGTGCAGTATGAGTAGTTATCACAGTGGGTGGAATAAAGGTATTGTCCACAGCACGCCAGTTCCCTGATCTTTTTGCACTCACTTCACAATGAAGTGAAGCTCCAGGTATGTGCATTTATTGTAATTTTTATTAACTATTATTGCTATTGCTATTATTATTCATGTACCTGTGCTCTGAAATGACTGCATGGCCCTACGTGAGCCTTAGGATGCAGAGACAGAAYGGATTATCTCCTAACTTTAATATGCCGCAGAAAATTCCAGTTTCTTTTCATTGTTTTACGTGTTTGTTTTTCTTAATACAGTGAAATTAAATGCAAGAATCTTGTAGCACAGCAATAAGGAAAAAAATTAATTGAGCAAAAGTCAGCAAATGCAGAATTATGGTTCCCCCAGCAACTGTAATGAAGGCAGAGAACACATATATACGCTGGTGTTCGAGTTAACACTGTGCACTGCCTGGAATACAAATCCTCCCTGTGTTCGTGGGGCTGAGTGATGATTACTGCGAGAACCATAACTTTACATTTCCTGACTTTTTGCAATTAAAATCGCAACCTGGATGACGCATTAGCATAGGCTTTGCATTTAATTTGCTGCTTTCTTTAGAATGTATGTGTGTGTTGATTATGTTTGAACATTTCTTACCTTTTAATATCATTTATCCTTTTGTAAGGGAAAAATCAGGGGAAAAGCCATTTACCACATTAGCTGCCTTCTTCTCACTGTCGGGGGTGGGGGGAGGCTGGAGGAGAGAAGGAGGGAAGAACAAAAGACTTGGTGCAAGCAGTGCAATTAATTGCATTTTTAGCTCTAAGAGACATTTGCTGATAAATGTAAATGTCTATCACTGCTTTTATGTTAATATTTGTACAGACTGGCCAATMCATACAGAGATGTGTCTCCTCCAGCTCTTTAACCCACGCACAGTTGAACTAAGCATCATTTACCTTACCATGACCTTGGAGTGGCAGAAGCAAGTCTGRCAAGGTCTTTGGTGGCCCCAGGCTCACAGATTTCTTCAGCCCATTGATGTTAAAGTCCAGAACTCAGGTCTGCAGTCCTTCTGACTGTGTGAAGTCCCAGTGACTTGAAAAGCTCAAACTTGGGAATGTATGAGAGCGYGTCTGCACTGCAGGACCTAACCAGACTCTTTCTGTGTCCTTTCTGTTTCTCCTCACTTAGCCACAGGGGAATTTAATGGATTTAAGGGTGCTTCATGCCCTAGCTAGCTGATATGCTGTTTGGTATGGCCAAAATCCCAGTGCTTTCAGTGGGGACAGTATTCCTCTTCACGATGGAAGATCAGACTGAAATCCACCAGTGCTAATGGGATTATAATGTTTTTCTTTCATTTTTATCTGTCTGGAAGGAAAGTCGTCTTCTTTCACTGGCTGCCTGAGCCCTGGAAGCACTGGCAAYCTTTTATGCAGAGCCCAGGGACCAAACTAGCCAAGTCTGTCCCTCGAGCTTGTCCCACATGCTGGCTCTGTAGAGAAGCTCATGCTCTTCACCATCACCCTGGCCAGGAGCAGTCACTTGTTCTGGGCTGATTTACAGCCTTCAGGCCTAATAAAGATCAGCAAGAAGGGAAGGATCAATGCAGCTGGCTCTGTTTATGCTGCAAGTTTTATTTTTTTTAAATTTGTTGTTAATATGTTGATGCTTACATAATTTTGTTCGACCTTTCTTTTTGTTCTTTTGCACTTTAACCTTTYGTGGCGGCTTCTTTTTTGCTTTGTGCTCAGCCATTTCATGATGGTGACTTAAGTCTATTCCCTTTGTTCTGAGCCTTGTGCTTTTATATCCCACTCCCCATAGAGCCATCAAATTTCTTTTAACCTAAAGGCCCTCTGCTTCCAAGGGTAAATCAGCCTTGTCTAAGCTCATTCACTTGAGCCCACCAAAGAGAGATTCCCCTCCCTTTCTGTCCATCCTCATATGAGCTCATGTCCATGTAAAGATGTCAGGCATCAAAGTTCAAAGAGAAAATAGCTTGGCACACGTTTCCCAGATGCTGTCAGACTGTTGCTTAGGCTCTGAAAGAATTAAATTRTGTGAGTACTCGTGTTGCTGTCAGAGGCCTGATGGTTTCTAAGAACAAACACTGTTATCTTTAAACCTACCTAGTATTCCTCAAAATCACAAAGTTTTACTTCATCATTCAATGTACCAAGAATCCAGGAAAATGTGAAAGGATACTACTATTAATTAATGATAGTGTGTGCAATGAATATGTACCAAAACATGTGAATCCAGCTTATCTCTATTAGAAGTTGCAGAATTTGGGAAAAAAGTGATGTGACCTAGAGCAATATAGCTTAAAGGACTAGAAAGAATGGCTTCTATGAAAGTAGTTTTTAGTCTTTTTATAGGTAAAAATTTTATATTTTACTTTGACATAGTGGATTTGGGAAAGCTTCACATGTCATTCCTAGGACAAATAGGAGACAGGCAGAATTCATTTTGTTAAAACGTTTGCTTCATCCCATTGGCAAACTGTGTTTTTTGTCAAACTCCTTTGTTCCTAACATGCACAAGCGACATTTCATCACATTTTTTTGTCAACAGAATGTAATTTTATTCCAATCATTCTGTCAACAAAGAGAAATACCATAAAATCACTTCGCTCACAAACATAAATTATATGTTCATTTTGTTTGTAGAAGAAATGGAAAAATCAAAACTTTTCCTGGGGAGACAATGAAGACTGATAGCATTGGTTCTGCGGACAAAATATTAGTGTTACGGKCAGCAGTTTGTGATTTTTAGGCTGGCTGGTGGGCAGAGCATGCACAAAATTCAAGGTGAARCAAAAAAGAAATGTGAATGTGTTTATTTCAGCCTTGATTCAGGGCACTGAGATGAAATCAATGGACTTTGGACCAGGCCTTTAAAGCCCCAGATGTGATGCAAGGCACTGTGTACACAGAAAGCTCAGAACTCATCAGAGGAGCTGTGTCTTTCTGGAGATGTCACGGAGGATATTCACCAGGGCCATTCACATGGCATGAGGCAGAGTATTTAGGTGGCAGAATGGAGTCCTGAGTTTGTCCTTTCATTTTACTTTCTGATGTTCTGATGTGTTCTTTTATTTCTTTCCTAAATAACCTCTTTCCTGCACTGCACAGCCAATGCATTAGAGTCAAGATACATCCTTTTAAAGTGGCTTTTTACAGAGTAGGGCCATTGCTCAAGAGCCTACATACTCCAGCACAATATGAGAAAAATCTCTGTGTATTTTAGAGTGATTGCCAGCCACTTTCCATTTCCCCCATTACAGCACATGAACAGCCTCTTCTTTTGTCTTCATCTTTCAGACCAATAGTCTAAACATRGCAAAATAGACATCACAAATAATTGTTGGATTTTGAGTGTTTAGCTCACAACTGATGACTGGTCAGAAGCGCCTCTGAGGAATACAGATTTCACTCTGATGTATTTGGGGAATGAACGTTCTTTTTAGCTACTAGCTTTGCAAAGAAAAGGCACCCAAATAAGATATATAAAAAAATAATGTTGTAAGATTGACTTCCTACACCACAAATRATCACTTGTGAAAAACCAGCACGAACAAAGGGTAATAAATATGTTCATCAGTCAAAGATGAAAGTATATATAATTTTGGGACAATTACAAGCAACCTGCACAGTTTTTTCCATTTGCTAAACTATTACAAATGGAGAACAAGGCTCAAAACCTGGACTGGACCGGGATTTGTGATCCTTGAGTTCATTTGTCAGCTCTGTCACTGGGTAACCTTAGGGAACTTGTTTAATCTTCCTACGTGCAAAGGTCACACCTACAAAAAAGAGGTTTATATTTCTCTAGTGCTTAATAGTTGTGTGAGGAATGTTGCAGAAAAAAACCCCAAGTTTTAAATTGAATGAATTACCATCTCCTTTTCAGTTTTTCATGCTCCAACACCTTCTCTTCCTTCCCTGTACACTTGTGCAGCCGCTTAAAGCTGATGGTGCTGATCTCAGAGAGTGGTTCCCCTTTTGCTTGTGACCAAGATCTGGATGATCTGCAGACTATTTTTTATCTGGCCTTCCCAATTTCTCAGCACATTCCCTTGAAGTGATCCAAAACCCTGCTGCCCAACCCTTMCCTGTGCTCACCCTGTGACGCAGTTTACTCAGGCTTCTATCTGAGCATCACCTCCCAGCCTCAAGGAGTGATCTTTTCTGATCTCCTTGGCTCAACTTATCAGCAGTGCCAAATGTGCTGTCAGCATGGTTTATTGGCTGGCCTATCTCCAGCACTTGCTTTTTCCTCTGCCTTCTCCTGTCCTGAGCCTGCACCTCCCAGCCTCATGGCTGGTACCCTGGAATGTCTTCCTGAGCTGCTTCCTCAGRTATCTCTTTGGCCTTTGACAATATCCATGGTTCAACTTTGAAAATATTGCATATTCCAGTTAATCTTCTAGAACCCTGCTTCTGCAGTCACACTGATTTCCAGGGAGCCTCCGTAACTCTCTTGTTTTTATATCTGGTATGGAGCAATGCATTGCACAGGAGAATAAAACTGTTCTTCGCTTATAGCTCTGTTTGGGGCTTTCTGTGCTAGAACAGTCTGTCCTTCATCCCAGCAGCCAGTGACTTCTGTGACTCTGAAAGCATCAGCACAAATATTCGCGCAGGGGTTTAATACTTTCTGCATAAGGATTTAAAAATGAATGGGAGGAAGAGACGAACAGTTAATTTCTAAATATTCCACAGTGCTGTAAAAAGCAACTGCTTGAGACACACCAGGGAGTTTTGCACCTTCTCAGGTCCTAGAAACAGCAGGTGAAGGCTATTTGAATCTTCCTAGTAAAACAAAATTTTTAAAAGTTTGGAAAAAACCCCTAACTCCTAGCATCTTGTCTTTGGAAAGTGTGTTATGGTTATGTATTAACATCAGAAAAAGGCCTTAAGTTAAATTAAATTTACTTACTATAAGTAAAATGGTACAGTAACTAGGTTCAAGCATGCAGACTCACAGTTCATTTTTATGAGTGTCCAATAAGATTATTTTCATGCAGCTCCTTAAACTGGCCCAGAAGGGTATTGCATGTCAGTTCATGGGCTTTTATCACTGAGAATGGTGTTTTAAAGTACAAATATACATTCAGTCTTCAGCTATGCTATATTATCTCCCTTCAGAAGTCAACTGGAAGTCAGAGAAGAGATAAATTAATAATTACAAATGCTTCATAACTGCACATCAAGTCCAGTAGCCTTGCATTRATTGAAAATCCGAGCCCTCATGAGATCAAGGGGAATTTTCTGTTGACCTTAGCAGGGAGATAAGCCCATACACACTTTGAAGGTAAGCTTGCTTGCCCAGATTGGTGTTGGTAGCAGTTCCTTACCTTGCAGTGTAAATGTCCTTGAAGCAGAAGAGTGATCAGRTTTTACAGCCCCTCAGTCCTCTGGGTCTGCATTTTCCACCCCTTCTGCTTCCCTCTGCGATAAAGCTGTGCACTGTTCAGCCTTTAACCCTACTTTCCACATGATCTCTCTCATTTTTGCAGTAATTGGTTCACCTCAGGCTCAACTCACTCAATCAGGGTGCTGTGAGCTGGCCAGAGGGCCTCACAGAGGTGCCAAATAACCATCTCCAGGGCTACKACCCTCTGTCCATCTTCTGGCATCCTGCAGACTCAGGGAAGGTGGGGACTGCGTGATCAGCATCAGAAGTTCATTAAAAGTTAGAAAACAGCTTCTAAACAGAAAAGAATGGAAAATGCAAACCCTTTGAAGCTCTGTCAAAGCAATGGGAGATCTTGATGGATGCTCTCAGCAGCAGCAGTGGCAGCATCCCCAGGTGAGTGTCAGGCAAATGCGTAAGGGCACCYTGCCTCCTGGGCTGGCAAATGGTGGCAGAGGAGATCCCTGGTGGTGCTCCCAGCAAGGGCACTGAAACCCCTGTGCATTGAATCTCACACCTGGGACACCCATTTTGGGGCCAAAACTTGGAGATTTGTTTGCAGCTGGAGGAAAGGTACAGCAGGTGACACAGCAGCTCTAGAGCAGAATGGCAGCAGCTGCCCAAATTAGGAAAATGTATCTGCAATTTGATGTCCTTCTCAAGGAAATGACAGAAAAGACAGGAGGGGTTTTGTGATTTTGTGTTTACAACCAAGGAAATGGAGTCTACTGTGTATGACAAACTGTTCTTTAACATCATCTGTGGAGGAAGCCATGAGCTTCCCTCAGCCCATTCTCTTCAGTCTCTGATCAAAGATGGAAGTCAAGCAGAAGATGAAATTAAGCGTGCAATTTCCRATTCATTCTCACTAGGTTTGTGCTGATTGCTTAAACAAAAAATATCAAAGCTGGGATTACAGGCTTAGCTAGGGGAGTGCATATTTCAGCACATACTGGGCTCTTTGTTGTTCTGTCACACTGGCAGAATGAGACTATTAATGTGTTGTCCCAGGCAGGCTGCATTTTAAAGCCCAGTGACTAAGTTAAATAAAAAAGACCCCTAAGAAAAGCAGTGGGAGCTTCCTACTGCTCCCTTTTTCTTGCAGAACTGTCTAGATGAGGCAGGGGAGAGGCAGTGGATGAAGTTGTAAAAGCATTTCATGGAGGACAAACTTGTGATAGTCAATAAGGCTCCTTGGCAAAGATTTCTAGCATCTACTCACTGTCCTACAAATTTTCCTGACTTTCTGAAGTGCTGTGTGTCAGCAGCCCACAAATATTCCCTCTTTGTGTGCAGGGAAGGAATTACGTGGTTGTCTGCAAGTGCTTTCCCCTGTCACCTGTTCAGCACTTCCCAAGCGTCTGTGGCACCAGGGGCACAGACATCCCATTTTTAACCATAGCATTAGGATGAAAACAAAGTCTCCACTTGTGAAAAGAGCAAAACTAAAGATTGCACAACCTTTCGYATCAATGTGAGTTATCTGAAGAAGCCTTGCCTAATCTGACCTGGTATGCCAGTGACAACAGGGTCTGGCATTCCTTGCAGAAGKCATGAGGACCAACAGTGGCCCCAGTGCAATTTAGGAAGTCCTGTCTATTAATATCTGTTATTAGTTGATGTGTGTTGGTTAAACTCACTGCCAGTGGTGTCATCCATGCTATTCTTTCCTCCTGGATGTCCATTTATGCAGAACTCATGAGTGTCTGGTGCTGAGCTGGCCAGCCAAAAACTTGCTGCTCTTTGCAGAGAGCAGTTGTTAAATAACAGCAACAATCTGCWCTGAAATTATATCATGTCCCTTCAGTTTTGGACACCCCTGATCAGGATGATCTCTAAGGAAGATTTTGGGTTGGGACCCAAAGCCACCACATGGGACAGAGGAACCTTCCTTTCAGCTGCAGCCATCTGCTGGACTGCTCAGCTGAGGCTGGCACTSTGCTTTTGGGGAATCACTGCTCATTGCAGCTCACAAGTGAACCACTCCACTGCAGTAGGGCTCAGGTGCCCTGTGAGACCTGCCATTGCCTTCTGGGAGCCATAAATGAGCACTGAGGTGTCCCCAGTGCAGTGCCCACACCAGCAGGGCAWGGRCAGCAGCTGCCAAAGTCTTGTCAGGCTGGGGGATGAGGGACCAGGGTCAGGCACTGATGGGGTGAGCTGGCAGGGATGTACTGAGCCCATCTCTGCTCTGGGATGGGTTGGAAGAGTCACTGTACCCTTTCCATGCCCTGATTTTCTGTCCCTGCCTCTGAAAGCCACCCCCAGTGTRACCCCAGACAAACCCACTCACCTGCCCATGTCCAGATTCTGGGTGCTGTCARCTGTGTCTGTGTGAATGCCCAAAACACAAAACACAAACAATGGTGAGCACCCTTTATTCCAGGCATTTCACAGASAAGGAACAGAGAATCGGTGATGTCAGGGAGAGCTACTCTTTTMATGCACAACTTAATAAACTTTTACAAAAGGCTTTGAGTGCCAGGGTTTGTAAGGGTTCTATAAAGGCAGAAAAAGTTGTTTTGTCACAATGCTTCTTAGCTGGGTTTCTTCTCTTTTCAACACTGAATGAGCTGGGAATGTCTCACTTTTTTCTTTCCCCAGTGCTTACAATGTTTTGTTCYCTTCTTTTTATTTGTCAAAGGTAATGTTTCAGGCAGGAAAAAATCTCTAATATGAAGAAGAACCTCTCTAAGAGTGACTTTTCCATGTGTTTGCCATGTAGACCCTGCTGGTTCACTAACAGGCCACAGGTAGCTCTTGATGGATGAGTGTGTAAATCCTCATGGATTTTCAGTGCCATCTGGCTGCTGGGGTTTCTGGGGCAGTTCTGGGGAGCCCATCCAGCCCCAAGCATGCAGCCACTGCAGGCAGCCCAGCAGCACCCTACTGATCCACCTTCAGCTGGGTGGTGGCTGGTGGGGCCACCCTCCCACCTTTTCCCAGCTTCCTTTGCTTTTTGGGCTGCTTTTATGGCAGACATGGTGTTAAATAATAGTTGATCTGGCAACCTGTCTTCCTACTGCTTCATTCTGAAGGAAAACAAGACTAAAATAAAAAGGCCCTTTCCTCTTTTATTTGTCATTTTGCTAATTGCAGTATTACAGCGTTTTCCAAGACCAATTACGCTCTGTTTGGGAAGATTAGCAGAGTGYAAAACCTACTGTGGCACATTGTGCAGCGGTGGCTCAGGGAAGAAAAGTAGTTGAATTCAAGCCCTTCTCATTTCATGTGTTTATCCTAATGCAGATTCCATATATACATACACATAATAGCAACTGAACAACATTCAGCAATGCTTAAAACAGAATTTCTTTCCCATGAGGGAATGAATAAGAGTCATTTGTCATATGTTTCCTTTAATTCATGGCTACAGAGTGTTTTAGAATTGCTTGATGTAAATCTGTCTCATCTATTTGACAACTCTGATATTGAGTCATTCATTTTTATTCTATGACTTAAAAATTTCTGTATTGCAGCTAGAGATGGGTGGCTAAAGTGCTAGTTTTGGACTATGGCTTGAATGTAACAATAGCTTTTGACCCTAGCTCCAGTCCTAAGGAAAGTGAATTTGGCAATCTCATTTCAATTCATAGTGAATAGCTGTTCACATAAAAAAATCAGCACCTACCATTTGTCATACTTGGCAGCTTCTGTTTAAGAATGGTCCAGAACTGCATTACCATGGAAACTAAATTACCTACTCCTACTCCAGGCTCAGAAGGTGATTTCAGCCGCTGGTGGAGGTTTCATATCGCTGGCAGAAGGAGGTGGGGGTAACCTGGGGGAGCCGCCATGCGTGTGACCCGTGAGGATGCCTCAGTCCGGTGTGGATATTGCCATCTCCTGGTCACGTGCCATTGGGCTCAGACCACATGGCTTTCTGACACATTGTGATTTATTTACTGATTTTTCTTGTGATAACAGCTACCAGCTCTGACCGGGATCAGGACTGTGTTGTGGTTAGTGCTGTACACACATATGTTTAAAGACAATTATTACTCTGAAGACCAGGCAAGCATGAGAAACTCTATATATTCCTTTCAAAATTGAAAATTTAAACAGAATAAGTGATTTGCTTGAGATTACACAGGAAAGTGGAGGCAGACGTAGCACATGAGTGCCCATTCCTTCATTSTCAGCACCCATCCAGGGTGTTACTTACCCAAACCACTTTATCYTTATTCAGAATTACTACTAATCTATGCCAGGTGAGCTGGAAATACCAATGGTTGCATAATTTTTTTCCTGTCATCTGTGAAAAGGCTGCTGATTCATAGGCCAGTATTTTATTGCAAGCTGCTCAGTCCAGAAGTGAATACACTTAATGGATTAGAGATCAATGTTTACTGGGCACTGAAAGTTTTTTAGGTTATTTAGATACTGTATGTTGATTTTGTAATTGTAAGCAAAAACTGTGGTATAACCATCCATCCTCCAATAATGACTAAAAAAGAGGATTATTTCAATCTACTAAGCTTCATATAAAATCCTTTTTCCTCACAGATACTTCTTCTTAGTGAGATGTACACTAGTGGAAAGGCTAGAAAATAAGCAAACATAAAAAAAACCAATCCTAATACGGAACTCTTTCAAGATCAGAGAAATATAAAATCAGCAGAAAGAAACAAAAGGAGTTTGCCATTCCTGCTGTGATGGCTTAGGTGCAAGGACAGAGGAGCCATCAGGGAGTGGCTGGATGAGGCTTGGAACAACCTGGTCTGGTGGAAGCTGTCCCTGCCCATGAWCTTTAAGGTACCTTCCAACCCAAAACCATTCTATGATTCTGTGAGCATCCATGAGGATTTGGCTCTGAGAGCCTCAGATTTGCACTGTGGAGCAGAAGAGTCCTTCCCTTCTCAGCTGCAGGGACAGACGTGGCCATGAGCACCCATCTCTGCAGGACACCCTGGATTCCCACCCCACAGACCCCTCCCACAGTCTCCTTCATCCGTGGGCATGGACTGCTCCCACTTCTCAGGGCACCACAGCAGCAGGAGCTGCTGGAGGATGTGAGCACCCTTCTTGCTTTGTCCTTGCCATGGCCCTGGCAGAATATTTGGGTCCCTTCTGCTCTGCCTTTGTTTTTTATATGCATCTTTCCTATTTAAGTGTCACAGATCACTGCACCAGCTGATTAGCCTATACATGAATGGAATATAAAAGAGCAGGTCCCCAAGTTGCAGGTAAGACCTTTGGTGAGATTGACTGGCTAAAAATAAAACGGAAATTGGCTCTGAGCTTTTGAGAATCTGTCTCTTCCTCAGGCCACAGGAAAGCAGAGCAAAGGGTAGCACTTCATAATTAATTATGAATTTATAATTAATTTGAAGCCTGAGTCAACAATCTACTAGTGGAACTGCTATTACTTCCTCTGGATTCCCATAGTCTGTCAGCGAGTTTGATCATCGCAAGCGGTTTTCAAAATTTCMGGGCCTTTTCTATTAAGTTTGAATTTTTCTTTCAGCATTTTAGTCTCATGTACAACTCTGTTTTTTAATAGTCTTTCTGTTTAAGGGAGCAGATCAATAGCTGTATTGAATCTCTAGGCTATACAAGTGAGCACAGTTACTCTCCCTGGGTAGGAATGATTTGTTTATTTGTGTAGGCTGTTTTGTTTTGAAGGTTGGTTCTTTTTACAGATAAACAATGCAAAAATATTCTGTGCTTCTGCAGCACATAATCTGATGTTCATCATATACAGACTCCTTACTCTGTGCAATAAATACAGAAAAACTTCTCTCCCCTCAGAGTTGCATGGGGCTTAAGCAGACTGGTGGGGTGGGATTTTAAAAAGCAGTCAAGGCTGACCTTTTCCTACCTCCCCCCTAACGCTGGTGGTTAAAATTCCTGCTGACTTCAAGGCGAGTGGGTCTGGATCAGTGTCGAACACTTCTGAAAATCCCTCCTGTAAAGACTGCAGAGTTCATTATTGGGGCAAAATTTTGTATAAAGCCCAGCAGGGACATACAGAAATTGTTAGCAGCTTATTAATGACCTCCACAGCAGAGGTGTGTATTGAATTTAATTGGGCTGCATCCCAGTAAGGTCCTGATATGCTTATGATTAATTTTCTCTACAGTCTACCTTTAACTTTTCTTTGAAACTGGATGGACACTCCATATTTGCACTTGTATAWAAGACTGGCAGTGAAATCAAGCATGCAGGTAATTATTATGCCCCGAGGAAGAGCTGTGAGTGAGACAGACCTTCACTTAACATAACTGGATGGTAGCAATTTGATATCAATCCCTCTTTATGTCCTGCTAAAATAAAGTAACATTCAGTGTGCTAGTATTTAATTTTTGTGGGTACAAGCATGGTTAAGTTYCTTTGTATAAGGTCTGGTTAGTAGTGCGAAGACGTAAAACGAGCGTTGAGCACAGTGACACACTTGAAAGGGCAGGTTATATTTATTCTGTGCTGTGTCAAGGGCATGCTGCTTGCTAACTGTAATTAGACAGTGTATCTGGAGGTCTGTGGCCAAATAGCAAAGATGTCTTTGCAGAGTATAAAAGGACTATTGTGTTTGTCCCTGGTCTCGGAGGGTATGAAGATGTTTCCCTCTCCCGTCTGCTAATACTCATACTAATACTCCCGTCTGCTAATACTCTGCTAATACTTGTACTTGGTTACTTTTATGTAAATCCAGCGATGAGGAGAGCTGACAAGGCTGTGACATGAAGAAATTTCACCTTTTTCACTGAAACAGGGCTTTTATTGTCTAATAATACTGTCTTAGTTCTCTGCARAGGAAAGAGAGATGTTATTGAAAATCCATAATTAGCGGCTTATGGTATAAACCATATAGAACCCTGTGTTCTATGATAAACCCCCTAATTAGCTTTGTAGGAACTGTTTAAAAGCAAACAGMCATGTATCCTTATCACTAAATAATTATTTGCAAATAAACGCTTTCTCAACACATCTTAGGAAAACACAAGATTATTAGTTGGCAGAGTTAAGCCAGCTGAGTAGCCGAAAAAGCATGAAAAGAGCTACAGAAGTTCTTTTCAGAATCCCGCTCTCTTTGGCATTATTTCTCTAAAGCTTGATTTATCGAGAGGAGAATACAGTGTTTGGTTTCCCCACAAGTAAGCTCTTTTCATGTTTTGTCTTTGAAATGAAAATCGTCTTTTGGAACAAATATCTGCTCTATCAGATAACTGCATGCTTGTCATCCCTAACAGTGTGCTGGCAGGAAGACTGGGCGAGGATTTTTCTGCAGTACATTGAGTACACAGTGCTGGCACCAGATCAAGAATCAATTCCTCTGATATCGAAATATTGACTTTGCATGGCCAGTCTGATTTGAATGCTTATCATTCTTGACTTTGTAGGCTACATACATACTGCAAACATTTTTCATGTGGGTCTGAGAATAAACATCTTTACAGATGCCTGGCCATTTCTAGCAGAATAACAAAGGGGCTGTGTGCATGTAYGGGAGCCTGTGTGTGTGTGAGTGAAATTGCCAGCAGATTAATGCAACTGTCACTTCTGTGTAGGGCCCGTTTAGGAGAAGTTGAGAAAGGTATTTTTAATACTTGGAACTACACAGTGCTGTTTCTCCAACTGCAAATGCAGGTTTCACTGCTCTGTCTGGGTAGGTGCTGGCCACAGAGCCGGTGGAAGGGAGAACACAAACAAACCCCAGCACAATATTATTAAAACACTTTWAAATCTTTGCCATGTGAAATAATACTACTAATAATACTACTAATGAAAAAATAAAGATAATTTCCCATAGGCAATCAGAACACCTATTAAGTTAGCAACGGCGTTTAATTGGCATTATCGCATGCTTCAGTGAGGAAGACAATGGATCTTGCGGGTGCGCAAGTGGAACGCATTTGCATTTCATAGATGATTAAAATAGATTTGATTGCATTTGTCTGAAGCCTGGCAAGTGAGGGCACATCTGCTGCATTCGATGTGCCCCGCGTTTCCCAGGACTAATGGAGTGCACTGAGTCACCGCGAGACGGGCTTTTACCTCTCCAAGTCCCACGGCACCTTCTGCTGCATGGCCAGCTCCTTTGTTAGCCCTGGAGACCTCTTCTTATAAAGAATTGATGTAAAGTAGAGCAAGAAGGGAAGGATTTGAGGCAGTGAACTTGTCTTCATCTGGTTATGCAAGAGCCCTTGGGCTTTCTGCTGCTTCAAGGTAGAATTTATAAGGTGAGATGAAAGGTAATTTAAGTCATTAATTTGTGTTAAGGGCTGGCAGAACAACAACGGTGCATTTAATCTTGCTGTGGAAAAAAATGGTGATTTGCAGAGTATGGGCCAGAATTAGGGGTCTGATTTCCTCTTCCACTCAGCTTAAAAGGGGCTGCTTCAAAATGGAGAGTTTTATTTACTAGAAATGTAAAGCTGAGTTAATTGTCTTTGAAAAAAAGGTCCAGGAACTTTAAATATAATATAGAAACCAATTAATTAATSGTATTAAAATGTTTTCCTCCTGCTTTTCATTAATTTCCCATCTAAATTCAACATTACAAATACACTCCTGGCAGCAGTTCAGCTCAGACTCGTCACCCACCACCCGAGCACAGAGAAGGACAAGGGCTGCCCTGTGCTTTGCAGGGGTGATGCTGTGGACTGTGAGCCCCATGGTCACTCTGCAGCCCCGTGTCCACTCAAAAGCCCCATGGCCACTCAGCAGTTCCATGGCCACTCAGCAGCCCCATGGCCACTCAGCAGCTTTCCTTCTGGCAGTGCTGTGCCTTTTTCCCAGACAGAGTAACCACTAAAGTCTGATACTCCTGTCCTTCATTGTTACATCCTCCACTGCCCCCAGTGCATCTCCTAGCCCCATGCTGGTGTTCTTGTCTATGGGTTCTGCTCTTTATTGCTTTCTCTACTCCAAGGTGCCTTCTACTTTTGCTGTCTTTGTGTTCCTTCTGCCCTTACTACACGTTGTGCTCTGTGGTCCCTAATTCTCACGGCATTGCCCTCTTTCATCTGCCAAATGACTGCTCTTCCCTGCTTGAGAAATGTCTCTTAAAAACACATYGCCCTTGCATCAAAGAGTGAAATARAGATGAGCTGGCTTGACTGGGAGAACCTGGGAGAAAATATGCCTCCTCAGCTGATGAAAGCAGTTTTTTCTGGACACTAATGTTTGGGAACAACTGGATGTGTTCAGCAGGAGTTATGATGGGTTACTAAAGGAGCAGGTTTCTTGGATGGCTCCTGTGCTGCCATGTCCAGTGGTCCCTGTGTAATTGTGACCATGATTCTGCCCTGCACCCTCACTGTGGGCTGTTGCCTTCAGTCAGTCCTGGTCCTTGCTCGTATCATCCTTGCCAGCACTATGGATCTGTACAAGTTCTGGCATTTTTCATTTCCTGCCTTTCGCTCCTGCCATTGCTCAGTTCCCTCAGGAACAGCCCCAGCACTGCCCATCTTGGGGACAGTAGAGCAAATAGTCCTYCTGCCATTAAGAGAGCTCAGATACCACCTATGCCTTGTGCTTTTCACTGGGACATCCCTGCATCCCTTGCTCCCTGAACTCCTTTTTCCGTGACCACGGCCATGCCTTGTTGATCTGATCTACCCCTGTGTGTGACGCAGGACAAGTTCCACAGGTTGGGTGGTAGCCACAGGGAGATCAAACACACAAATGCTTTTTTTTAAACTATGTTAATTTTGGAATGAAAATTAGTGGTGGTGTGTGTCACACTGTTAAAATAATAATTAAAGTTTGCCTGTTGTGAGGCTGATTTTAATCACGTATGTGTTGCACATTTTTTCCTTTTACTTAAATAAAGTATTCCCATAGAGAAAGAGTGCTTACAAAAAATTTTCTCACCATTTGTTGGCAATGCTTTGTCCTTCAGCTTTGTTGCTACTTAATGTTAGCCCCTGGAGACAAGTTGCACATATTAACCTGTCAGAGCAGTGTTAAAATTGTGTGATACTTTGGAATATATTCAGAAAGTCCATARAACCATCACAATGGTTCTGTTTTTTCTCCTCATCTGGTCATGTACTTTAACAACAGTCCTCCATATACTGTATCTCTCCCCCTATTGTTTATTTAATGTGGTCTCCCAATTGGAAATGGCTTTTTGGCAGTTTTTGGATCACTGTCCAGAGAAATGTGRGACCTTGCTTGCAGCCATCACCTGGTCTAAGATTTCAAGACAGACAGAAGCCATAAACCAAGGCCTCCTTTGAGTACTTCTGCTGGGCTGTAAGTAAAGCATAAAGATAAAAACTAGAGCTGAGCCCTTCTGAATGCTAACTGATGGAGTAGTGTGGACCATTATCTCCATAAAAAAACTGKYGAGCTGCCTGACCTGTGACTGCTTMTGGAGASCTCCTTTYATAAATKACTGGTGATATTTGTTAGGGATGTGAATCCCYKAATGGACCAAGACCTCTCATTAAGCTGTGGGGAAGGTCTGTTTCCTCAGGTGCAGCTGGCCTTCCTGTCTGAGGATGGAGTGCAAGGTAAGGAAATGCCAAGGGAAAAAAGAGCCTGGATAGTAATGATTATGATCACACTCATGTACTTTTGTATTATGTTTTCACTCAGAGCTTTCAGATTGTTAAATCTGAATTTGGGCATCCAACTTCAGACACACAATCTGAGAAACAAACATTTCAGAGGGGCACTCTGGATCCTGCAGTCAAAAACAATCCCCACACGATACAAATTGCTGTTTCCACATGACAACACCGACACCAAACCGAGGGGGAAATACAGCTTTAGCTTCAACAGTGCCTATCTGTGGTAAATGCCTGGAATATTCTTTAACAGGGTGTAAAAATAAATATTTGTGTTTCAGCCTCTTGTTGAAGCAATATAGTATGGAATATAAAATTCATAATTAATACACAAGTCATGACTTTGTAGATTTCATTTTTTATTCAGATAAGGAAAAATGTTTTTTGTTTGCAAGTCAGTAAGGATGTACATGCTAAAAAATTGTTTACCATGTTTCAGAAATGCAAACATAAGGCTAAATTAAGCTTGATCAGTCAAGTCTGACTGTATCCTCTTTAATACACCACGGTTGACAATTCCAATCGTGAARCTTGCAAGCTGCAGAAAAAGCATAATTTTTATACACCTTTGGGAGAGAGCTGGTAGCTAAGAAGTTTCTCTCCCTATTTCAATAAGAAAAATGTTCATATGCAATAGAAAGATCTTTATTTGAAGGCAAAAATAGCACCTCTCTGTCATGTGCTCTAATTAACTTGCTGTGATGTCGCTCTGGTGATGGACACAGAAATAGACATTTGCTTTCCTAAATCCTGAAGTAGAAAATGAGGCATGAGTCAGGAGGATACAAGAGGGCAGAACTCATTTTCTTTTAATTACTTTTATTCAGGTTATATCATCCAGCAGCTGTTCAAGTTTCATTTCGAAAAGTTGGATCCTCCTGAAATCCCAGCATGTCATTTTTGATGGGACTTACTCTCTCCTCCTTCATACATATATAAGATCTTTTATCTAAGTGCCGATGGAGAAGGTAGACATGGTGAACAGTGCTCCCATTCACTGCTGAAGGATATAATTGGCCATSGAGTCTCTGGCAGTAAAATAGAGGAGGCAGAAACTCTGCAGAACTGTGGCCAAACAATATGAGAATCCTCATTACCAAGCAAATAGCTGGGGAAGAGTCTCACAGTCGCTCAGGTTGGCACACACATGCACCACGGCCTTCTTTGGGGAAAATCAGCTCCATTTGCAGCTGCATGGCAAGTTTGGGATGGCTCTGAAGGCTTCACCACAACCTCCACTCACCAGCAGAGTTCCAGGGAGCTTGGCTCACTGTGACTCTGGACAGAGCTGGCAAAATTAAATCTGTAACCAGGTGAATGTCACTCCTCAGTGTCTGTCTCTGCTTTTCAGTCTGCAAGGAGGGTTTGGCTCAGGGTAGAGGGATCTCCAGAGGTTCAGTCTGGCTGAACACTCGCCAGTCCTGGCTGCTCTCAGCAGCATCTGATTCAAGTCCTCAATCCCAGTGCCTCATCTCTGCTCTGAAATGACAATGACATGGCTCTCTTTCACAGCAACACATGAAAATAAAGACATAATGATTTCTGAACCACCACATGCATTCTGCAGCTGAGCCCCACTGCTTGTCCAAAAATGCTGCTGAAGGCAGTCAATGCCCCTGAGAAGCAGCAATCTTGTAGGGAAGGCAGTGGATGGACTTGCTGGTGACTGCATGGACTTACCACTTAAAATTTTTCCAATAATTTTCCTGTATTTTTGAGAAAGAATAGGAAAATTTGAATAAAAAATTACTTTAAAAAATCTGGTTTTCAGCTCTTCTTGTGTTGTGGCTTCTGGTGATGGACAAAGGACTGAACCTTCTATACGTGTCAGTGAACTTATTTTTCACTACAAGGTCTGTAAGCACAGTTTTTTGCAGGAGAACACTTCTTTGCTTTTCTGTGGATAGTTTTTTTCCATGCCCTCTTGGGAGATTGGGTGACAAGTAACTGCCTGACCTTCTAATTTCAGATGTGACCCTGAAGGAGCACATTGTGCCTGGGACAGCATGAAAAGGCTATGTAAAAAAATTCTAGAAGTACAGGTTAGTCCAAAAAAAAAAAAAAAAAAAGGAAAAAATGAAAATAATAAGGTCTGCATAGAAGCCACTTTATCTGCACTGTTTGAGGGTATTTGAAAGTCTGTAAGGTCTCTGAAGTCTATTTTTCTATGTACATTTAGGATGCCTTGACAATATAAATCAATATTTCAGTATTTAAAATCTAGGAAATGAAATGTGTATAAAATAGAACTGCCCAAATGAATTTTGACAGCATCTCCTATATGCATTATTTATTTTTTATTGTTTTATTTTTTACAGATGTGGATGGTGACTGAACCACTGACGTAAACTTGTACCCAGGTAGCTTTAAAACACATATTTTTGGCTGAGTTCATAGTAATAATATAGTTTACTTATAAAATAGCTTTTGTTACAAACAACTTTACAAGCTTTAAATAATATATCAAACTACTGAATATATAAGAAMAATTTTCATCTATACCTGAAATGCTCTTATATGGAATGGATGATTCATAGCTGATCCAGAACACATATAAAACTTCTGAAAATATATTTAGCAAGGGAAGTGAAGGCTATTTTAAATTAATGTTGAGCTGGAATTAGAAAGCACCTTCAACAGTGGAACTTAACAYACAAACTCCATCAAAGAGAGATTACTGTATGCTTAGGATTTATAGACTGACCATGGATTTGATTTAATTTTCTAATTCCAAAGGGCCACCTTAGCCCACCATCACAAGCAGTGTATTGTGCCTCTGGTTTCCCAGCCCAACAACGGCATCACTGTAAATCAGCACCTCCAGATTTTACAGCACAGACCTGTGTCCTGAAGCTCCCACACCACCTTGGACCCATCTTTGTTCAGCTTCCCTGTTGCTGGCATCAGCCTCTCTGAGTCAAACACTGGGTCTCAATACTTCATATAAACCTCGAAGTCCTCTCTGTTTTAGGGCTTTCTTCTTTTTTTTTTCTTTAATTCTCTGTTTAAGCTTTTTTCATCCCCCCTGCAAGCTCCATACATTTAAGATTCTTCCAAATGGATGCAAATGGCTTTTTTAGACAAACAGAAACCAGAAAATCACTCCTGGATGAAAGCTATCCCCAGCATGTTTTAATGTTCAAATTAGAGCAACCTCCCCAGTGCTAAAATAGGGTTTATAATGGAAATGCTGACATCCTTACCAGACTCTATGGGCCTGTTGCTCTTTTGTCCTACAAGTTATTAAAATCTAGCCTGGTTGCCTAAGAGACAGGGTAGCTACTTAGCAGATATTTAGCCATCAGTAAAAATTAATGCCCAACGTATTTATTGAAAAAATACACTTAATTAAGCGCTCAAGTTATACAAGCCACCCACCGACTACAAGTGTGTTCTGGCAACAGAARTGTTGTTGTTACCCTGGTTCTGCTTCATGATGTTATTTTCTTAAGTAAATGCATTTTTCAGCCTAACAGTTCTGGCTACAGCATATTGATAAGATAACTCTGCATTAAAGGGAGACACAGTATTTTTAGTCTCCTCTTCCAGTTAGCAGTAGTTCATTAGTGACACTGTTGTGAGAGTGTTGATTCATTAAGAGTCTTTTCATTAACAGTCTGACAGTCAYATGTAGAAGAAAAAGCCAGGAAAAGTAACAAGGCACTCAGCATTTTCTTCTGCTTCTTTGGTACTTGTATCTTTTRTAATGTCAACACATGAGCTGGAAGCTTTCAAGATCGAGGTTTTAAGCCAGACCCGAGTGTGTGCAGTCAATTTTTTCTTAATTTGCACACAATGTATTTTCAGGGGCCAAGTTTTATTTTGCACACCTGATAGCTCTAGTAGATGGCAACTGCATGGGAAAATCAGATGTGAAAGTTCTGTTCTTAAATTGCTTTTGATTTGAGCCTTAAGAGCTAACATGCAAACACTGGGGAAAATATGAATTTTGCTATGTTATTTAAATAGGCTGTTAGCCATATCCCTAAACTTTATATGGCTTTGGATAGATTAGGAGCACTCTGCTAAGCTATCAAATATGTCATACTCATGCAAATTCCTAGCAAATATGTAAATATGTATTTTTCGTTGTTTATAATTGGCATTTAATTGTAGGACCAAATTTCATAGCTTAACATTTATGCAGTGCCTGATACTTTAAGCATTGCACAAATATTAACTAATTAATAAAAACATCTGAGCAGCTCTTCTGAGACTGTCAGATTCCAAAGAACTAAATTCCTCTTCTTAAAAAAAGGGACTGTTCAAGCAAATACACTGTAAGTTTTTAAATGGCAAATCCAAAATGACACAGTGGGACACCATTTCATGCCTGAAACCTGAGCACAAAGCTTTTATTTTTCCAAGATTTTTTTTTCCTCTAGTCTTGTAAATAAATTCTAGTTAATGACTTAGGAAACAGAGGGGAGTCAGGCCAGAGATGAACTTGACATTGGCACTTACTTTGTTTTCATCTGCATATAGTATTTCATTGGAATGTAATATTACATTGACTTATGTATTCATTCAATCATTAAATTCAACAGGACTCTTCAGTTCTGTCATCAAAAAAATAGAAAAACACCTAGCAAAGCAAACTGTATGGATTTAACCTTCGCTCTCCTTCACAAGAATTAATCAAACAAATTTGTGGCCTTTAAGTACTTTACAAATTATTTTGGCTTTCCAAGGTCTGATTTAGTGATGAAAAACTATGTGATTTTTTTCTGGCTTGCAAACAAATCTCAAAAGACTCAAACCCAACCCAAAATATATTGTTTGATAACTTTAAATTACACTGGCCATTCTGATTTCCTATTCAAGGCTTTGCTTTCTGTGATAGTCTTACAATTGTGGTCCCCTCTCTCTCAGTCAAAGAGATGGCATTTCAGAACACACGTGATCAGCAAGTTGCTGTTGTTGTGTATTTTTATATTCAGTATTGTGTCTGTAGAACAATCAGGATGAAGCCAATCTCTGCTGTTGTCACACTGCAATTTAAGGTGGACACAAAATGGTAGAAGATGAGAGTGAGCAAAGGGCAAAAAGTGGCTTGGGGAAAAGACGGTGTAACTAGGTTTTTGTTTTGAAGTTTTTCCTTGGAAGTGATCTTTTTGAGAAGTTTATTTTAATACCTCATTGTTTAAAGTAGAAATGAAGTATTCATTTCAGTAGTATTATTCGGTAGTAATATTTAATGTTTGGTTTCCTTCTTTCCCTCTTCTTCCCCCTGTCATTTGGGACAATGTGGAGACAACACACACAATGTATTTTTAATCATCGTTAGCCAATTTGAGAACTTAGGAGGCTCTTTATGCATATTTTTGAGGAAGAAAATGAATAGGGAAGATATTTCTTCTGTTTTCTAAAGATTTCCTAAACACATTTTGGGAGCAGTGTCAGCCATAACTGCAAGGCTGCAAGCATGGCATAGAGGCTGCAGCATCACCTTAGGTTTATTTCACTCAGGGAGTAGAGCTGAGGATGAATGCTTTGGTAGCAGGGAGCCTCAGAAAGTTAATCCAAAAATTAAATTGCAAAAAGAGGGGTTGAGGAAATGAAAACGACCCTGACAAAAGCAGCTGGAATCTCAGAAACCATCCAGCAGCTTGGTCTGTTGCCACGTTGTCTGTGTGTCTAATTAAAGAGAGATAATATACATAAGACAATCTTAAAATAGCAAAAAAATAACAATGTTAATGTAGATGCGATTTCACAAGAGATGAACCATTTATTTTGTTTGACAGGCAGGGATAACTGAATGAGTGAGAGCAGGAGGTATGATGGCAACATATTCAACATCTAAGTAGGATTTCAGTTCTAAAACAGCTTTCTGCAACTTCCGATCACAGTTTCCCTTCATATTTCTCAACCTGCTACATCAATATTTATACATTTTGGATAAACAGCCAATACCCTACAGCTTGATCTATTTTTTTTGGTGTGTATTCTCTTTCCAGGGAACTATGTTTAAGCTTGTCAGTTCCRTGAACACCACCTCAAGCAAAAACTCTGTTCTCCCTTATAGAAAGATCTGGCTGTTTAGGAAGCCATCCTTGCATGGTGAAGACAACAGTTTAATAGTATGACATGAACAGAGATTAAAAAAAAAATCTTCAAATAARACACCCTACACAGAAGTGTCTGGAGCAGAAGGGAAATTAATAATCATTAAGTTGAATTTACAAGTCATATGTAGAAGAAGGTCTCTTCACATTAATAAATTAAAAATCTCTCAAAAGAGGATTAGCAGATCTTAGCAAACTGGACAACAACTATGGAGCAGAGACACAAAATTATTTAGAAGTATTTAAAAGTAGAGCAATTTAACATTGGCCATGCGTGATCAAAGCTAGACTAGAATCCCTGCAAAGAGAGCTTAAGGCTATCCCAACCACASCAATTTTCTTTAACCTAATCAATCACTGTGTAATTGTGCCCTAAATCTGCAGGTTTTAAATATTTGATAGATACAATTTAATATATTAGCAACAATATGCATTTAATCAAGATGAAGACATCCATAAAAACTATCCCCAAATATTCCATATGTTTTTTTTTATACTTACATCGACGTGATGTGGGAGCCCAAGGTTTGCTTTCATTGGCTTTGCTAATGGATTTTGCTTTGCTCTGAGCCAGCCACTGGCAACAAGTTTGCTGTTTAGGGGGTGAACAAAATGCTCTGCTTTGCTTTTTGGGCTGTGAGGCACCTCMGAACCCTTGTGCTGGAAAGGGAGAAAAGCACAGGTTCCCACCCACTATTTTCACCTTTCCCTGTTTTTAGATACAGTTTMTTATAACCCATGTGAAAGATTTCTTGTGTTATGGAGGAGGACTGAATAATCCGTCCTTTTCTACTCTGATTATGATTTCCTCGGAAAGCTGAGATATTCTGTTCCAGAGCCTCAGCTGTCAGGAGTAAGTAGTTGCCCCACAGCTAGAGTGGGTCTAGTTTATCTCAGCTTTTGGAAGGTCAATGGCACAATTTTTGGAAAGCATTTAAAGTTCTGTTTCTTGGTGCAGCTTTTCCTAATTCCTTTGTTTTGATTTGATAGATTTTATTTTCTTTTTTGTATTTTTTTTCTGTTCTAAAATCCAATCATTTTTCCAGTAAAGGAAAACCTCTATGCTCTCACAACACTATTTTAACATGACCCTTTGCTTTCAGATAGAAAATATGCTAATAGTTTTGATTTMTCTCATTTTTCCTATTATTATCAGTATCTACAGCTGCTGAAATTTTTAACATACTTATATATTTTTAAATAATTTTAATAAAAAGGAGTTTGAAGTCTCCCAGACTGCTGTTCAAGAAATCTCACAATTTACAGTTTTCATTTAAACCTCCTTTAGAGAGCACTGTCACATTCAGCACAGGGCACCATGCAGCATCCAAGCAGTGTGGAGAATTCCTTAGGGACAGAGYAATATTGTGAATGGGGGCAGTCACAGGAGATTGTTGTGGGACTCAACACAAGAAGAGGTGAACTTTCAGATATATTACAAAGTATATCAGATATATTACAAAAGCAAAAATAAGCAAACTTTCTGCCCATTAATCTGGTGTCTGTTGGAGCAGAGCTCCTTTGGAGCATCTGGTGAAACAGCAGGAGGTGGGCGTGCAGGTGAAGGCAGCAGTTGAGTTTGAGATGGCAGATTGTTGGAATACAGAGATTCCTGATCTGAAATGAGCARTGCAAGTGTTGGTACTGCAGAAAATGAGAGGAAACTGAGGTGAATAAGGACATTTAACAGATATGGAGTTCTGGGACTGGACTAGAAAGTGTGTCCCATGGGTGTCACCATTGCTGCCAGCACCCAGTGCCCCATGCAGTGGCTGCTGCTGAAGGGCATCTCCTTGTACAGGACAGAATACTGGGGTAGACAGAGAGTTCAAAGGCATCTTCCAGGCCAGTGGCAAAACCTGGACAACATCTCACTCTCCAAAAACTCTCCAGTGCTGTGGACACAAAGCCTGAGCACTGGCATCGGTGTTGGAGATAAGTGTGGGTTTTTTGAGTCAGCTTGGACTGTGAGTTTTAATCTCACTTCTGGAGACCAAGATGAAGAGCACTCAGTCCYTTTGGCTAATAATGACCACATGCTGTCTGAATAGCACCCTGTCCTCACTCACCTGACGCTGTCCCAGACAGCTGAATTCAGATATTGCTACATATTTTTAATCTAAGGAACAAAGTGGCAGGAAATGGAGGGACAGAAARGGAAAGAGCAGTGGCAAAGCTGACAAGGTTTTGCATGTGGCTGAAGGGCAAAGATGATACAGTGGGGAGAAACCCTGGAAAGGGGAGGGGAAGGGTGATTAGATAGACTAATACATTTTTTTTTCTTCAGTGTTTAATTTCCTTAGGAGTACATGCTGCATTTTATGTCAGTGACAGATAATGAAGGAGTCAAAAGATAATAAGCTCGGTATTCAGGGAAGATCCCAAGAAGTGGAATGTTACAGGGCTGTTTGGAAAGCTGAAATTCTCTGGTGATAGGAGATGGATGAGTTGGCTGAATGCCCCATGAGATTTTCCTCAGTCAATCTAAAATTAATTCCCCTTCATAATTAAAATACATTTTATATTTTTAGGAGCAGCTCTTTAAGTAGGTTTTTTTTCCCTTCTTTTTTCCCTACTCCTTTTTAGTGTGTATCAGAAAAAGGCCACTTTAATTGCTAGTTTGCCTGATTTAGGATGAAAAAAAAAATCCCAGGRTGTTCATGGCTGCCTGTCTTGGCTACACATTTGATCTTGTACCCATTGTACAGGCGATAATGTATTTATTTCTGCAATAGATCTTCAAGGCAGTGACCTGCTAGTATTAGCTCACAGATAAGGAGCTGTGGCACAGTCAGACAATGAAGATTTCCCAAGGTCCCAGGGTGGTAGGTGATGGACCAGGATTTTGAACTTCTGCCTCWTATTCCTTGAACTGCTCTTCCAGCTCTGTAGTCTGGGGCTGATATCTGTGTCAGGAGTTGTGTAGGTGACATGTGGATCCCTAAAAGTGGCTTTTAGTCCTGTGGAGCCTGATCTCACAATGGGCCAAGAGGAGTTTTCCAAAAAATGCTGCACTGGTTTGTGCCTGATCCTCCCACAGACACTGATAAAGCTCCCGCTGGTCTCAGTTCAGATTGTTCCACTTCTGAAGCCCTCYGGAAAAACCCTAAAGCGAATCAATTTTTCATTCCATTTTATTTTTTTAGTGTGCTTTGGTGGAAGTTTCCTCTAGGGTAAACCCAAACCAGCTCACTCCCACCTCCCTTCCATTTTTCATTTGGRCTGTTTGACTGAGAATATCCCAGTWCTGACCCCAGCCTRCAAGCCAGCTTCTGTTTGTGCTAAAGGCAGKGCGAGTCCAGCAATAGGAACAACAGCAGCAGCATCTGACCCTAATTTAAACTAGTTGAAAATTGGGAAATGGAAACAGTAATACATGTTGGCAGATTTCCTGGTGCTCCCAGATACTGGATCACTGCAATTCATYTGAATTCCTGTTTATCCCATAGGAATATGAGTCAATTAACCCTTTAAATAAATCAACTAATTCCAGAGCAATTGCACAGCATCTGTTTCTGTGTTTTATCAGTTACATAATAAAAATCTTCCTGTTGTCTTTCTGTTTCCTATTGCATTCTGTACTTTGGATAAATACCACCAGTGCCTGCCAAGTCACAGTTGCAGAGACCTACTGCAGAAAATGGAACCAGAGACACACACTGGGAGAAATCCWCTTTAATGCAGTGCTTCAAATTGAATGCCTGCAGTGCTACACAGAATCACAGAATGGTTTGGGTTGGAAGCAACCTTAAAGATCATCTGGTTTCATGGCAAATTTAAAACTAAAATCCACACCTCATTAACAATGAATCCTGATGAGTAAGTTAAGTAGAAGAAACATCAATAATTTATGGTGATGAACTCAGCATTTTCCCTCTCCCTTTTTGTGTTGTGTCTGTCTTTGGAAGCCTGTAGCATGTTACAAATGAAGTGCCACAGATGAGCTAGAAATGAAAAGCTAGGAGCTTTTCCAGGGAGACAGAGAATAAATACAGAACCTTCACAAATGCAAACACACATGCTTTGGACTGTTAAGAATTTTGAATTGCACAGTGATTTATCTTCTCAGAATTTCCCAAGTGGCAAAATATATCCCCAGGAAAAGACATGACAGCAGACGAAAAGCAAAGACAACCAGAAAATAAAATTCAAATCAGAAAGCCTASCATAATACAGTTCAGAATTACTTGTTCCCCAAATGATAAAGGAAAAGTAGTAGTCATGACATTGATCAATTTTACTCAGAGAAGGCTACCAATTTAACAGTGGGTAGACATCTTGCAGATCTCCTGGCTGAAATAGAACAGAGGGAATGAACCAAATGATTAGATTTCAAAGTGTGAATGAGCTTGTAGTTTTTTACAGAGTGCTTTGGAATACATCTCCTTTTTTGTGTTGGTGTTTGTCACTGTTATTTCTTCTGTTGCCTAGCATGGAGTTACCTTCCAGTTTTATCCTACAGTAGTTCCCAGATCAGATATCCTGTGTGTAATGGTAGGAGGGACTTTTTTTAGAAAGTCTACCAATGTTGATGATCCCTTTTATCCAGCTCTATTACCATTACCTTCCTTTTTGCATAAACACTTGGCAATACATTTTCTGCTGGCAAAGGAAATTAYGGAGTCAGATGTTCCTTCAAAAAAAACTTCTTTCTTTTCAAAGACTATAAAAGTTCTGTTACCTCGAATGCAATAGAAATCCCTGGAACAGTAATATTATGAATCTTTGAATGAAGTAATTTCTTTGTTCAATGTTCCCATTTTTTTTTTCATGATACAATGCCCATTCTTTTATTCAGAGCCGTAGTAGAGGAACTTTCCTCATGTGAATGATTCCTTTGCCTCCCTTGTAGGTAGTCCTGTGCATAAAAGTGTGCTTCARTCAAATCTCCATCTCTCTGCTTGCCAATGTGATTTTCAGGTGAGGCTGATGTTRTTTCAGCAATCACTGAGAAGAAATGTTGAGGCTGCCAATAGAGTCAGGGTTGTCCATGGTAAAAAGTGAGTGTGTGGTAGGCAGTGGGGGAAGCTACAATGTGATACAAACCTTGTAGCTCTAGTGAATCCATGGTTTTCAAACAGCCAGTAGAACTAGGGACTTTTATTTCCAGGCTCATGCTGAAGGGTGATGTCTCTCTCTTGTAACAGGATTAAGAGACCAATGGTGTGATATTTTGGAGAGTGAAAAGGGCTCTCCTACTGGTACCTGAATGGTACTGTCCTGTACTGTTTTACTTTTGGGTTTGCTTTGCGGAGCAGTGAGGACTTGGTTTCACAGGGGTGGTTCCAATAAGGAAAGAAAATCCCATGGTCATTCACCTTCTAGGCTGAGTGTCTGTGGGATCCATGCTGGTGGCAGTGGACATGTGCTGTCAGGTCCTGCATTTATTCCTCAGGCATGGTCAGGTTCCTGGTTTGTAAAGGTTTACATATGAGATGACTATAGCAAAGGTGGAATGCTTCAAGGAAGGGAAGTTTGAGAAATTTTCATTAGAATACAGTTATCTTACATTTAGTTTTTGATACAGATCTTAGGTTAGGATGATAACTAAGCTTTCAGAGTAGTATTTTGGCTAGGTTCAAAGTMTTTTTGAGTTCATTAATGAGGATATTTTGACTGTTGTCTTCAGAAAAAAAATGGAGAGCATTGAGAATATGGCTGTGCATATTTTTTTCCTTCTGCGTCTGCTAATTTCATTCACGTAGGTTTAATGCTCTATTAATATTTTTTTGCCTAGTAGAAGATAGTTTGTAGGCTATGATTCATGATCATTACATGAAGATTTAAAGATTTAGAGGCATTTGTATGAAGAATGCTATTTAATTAAAGTTTGTTGTGACTTGAAGCAGGTGGAAGAGCTGAAACACCGGTGAATCTCTGGGCACACAAGAAGAGGTTCTGATGCCACCTTGGGAAGGGGTACAGGGGTACAGACTGGTGGCAACCACAGTGGCAAGGATGACATTAATATGAAGGTGAGTTAACTGAGATGTCACATAGTTCTGCCTAAACAATCAGTAGGTGAGGCAAAATGGTACTTTTTGAAACTGGGTGAGTCAATTTGAGTTGGACAGCAGGGTTTGGAAAACCACTTTGGTCATATTATAGGAAAAAGCCTCAACCAACTGAAATTGCCTTGGTTAGTTTTCTAATGATCAGACTCTACAATCTGAAGGACAAAAAAAAATTATGTTTTTATAAAAATTATTTGGATTTTTTTTAAAAAAAAAATCCTGTTCCTTTACAAGGAAATAAAATTTTTTGTTTAGCCCTTTGCATAAAATTAATTGGCACTTACTGATCAGAGTAACCCAGAGGGTCAAATGAAGTCTTAATGCAAAGAGAAAAAGAGAAGGAAGATGAACAATTACTTTAACACTTCAAGTGATATGGAAGCATGTAGGCTGACATGGTACTTAGTAAAGGAATTAAAGTCTTTTTACAGACCAATCCACGATTGTTGTACCATAACTAATACAAAAAAAAAAAAAAAAATGAAGCTTTTACTAGACACACTAAAACTTTAGTTTTGTACCAATAGGTAAAGCGCTGTTCTGGCTGTATTTTCAGTGTCTGACTAGACTGACAATAACAATTATTTCTCAGGGATTGTTTTACAGAGAATTTAGAGATGTATGGTGTGTGTATCATATAATTGGCATCTGTATTGCCTCAGGACTGAATCAATGTAATCCAAGACTGCAGCTACATAAACTTCCCCTCTCCTATAAGGGAAAGTTTTCTTTGGGTAATGGTAGGCTGCAGAGCCATGATRAATTGTGTAAATATCAATTTAACTATTTCCAGGCTGAACTGACAAAGAAAGACTTCATTAATTTCAAGGGTATCTTAAAATTTTTATTTATTTTGGATTGGAAATAAAAATGAAAAGAACTGTGAAGAAAAATATGTATTCCACTGATTTCTGTATCACTGTGGTACAAAGAATTGTGTTTATTGCAGTACTTCAGCTTTTTCTCTCAGATGCAGATTTACCAGACATCAGGACTGAAAAAGTGAGAAAAATGTCATTGGCACAGCCTTGGGCGAGCTGTGTGCCCCACATCACTTGAGGCAGTAGCTGTCACAGACCTGCCCCTGTTGCTGTTTCCTCATTATCAAAATGTCTGGAGAAAGCACAGGAGTGCTGGATACACTCCAGAAGGTATTTTCAAACTCTTGCTGTCTGTTAGGGAAAACAATGGATTTTGAGAAGGTGATGTGGAAGGAATATTTGAATAGGATATAGATGTCCATTGCACAGTACAAATRGCTTAAAGAACACCCCTGACATCTGGGGCTGTGAAAGCACTCCTGCCTYTGCTAGACATGCCCTGTGCCTTTCAAAGTTAACATTTTCCTCATTTTGCATGATTTCCACCAGCCCATTCTTATTTGGTGCAATATTTTGGGTTTCATCCTGCTGGTTTTCTACACCCATGTTGGTGCTCCTCTTGTGGCCCTGTCTGCCATCCCTTGGCTCCCAGAGCCCAACACAGKATGCTTTGCTCTCTCTCTGGTTATCCTGACAACAAACTGCACCAAAGCTGATCTTTTTTACTGCTGAATCCTGCAAATACCCTGTGAATATCTTATRCTGGGGCTTTGCAGGGCCCCTTGAGCCAAGCTTGCTCATGATGTCTGTATTTAGAGCTTGCCTGTCTCTCAAACATTATTGCCCTGATCTCTGTGCTACTTCTAACTGCAGAAATTTTCCCTCCCTCACAAGCCACCTTCTCACATTTAGGTCTAAAAGTGGCCTTGCCTGAGAATATGGGCCTGGGCAACTCCACAAAGAGAAATTTCGAGCAGATTTTTCTGCAGTTCTGGCATGATTGCACAAATTCAGCTAGTTGCAATGCTTAAGCTATCCATTTCCCAGGGATGAGGAAGAAGAATACTCAAATCAATCTGAGCAGATAGTCATCACATGCAAGCAGATGTTGCCTTGCTACCCTATCCCATCTACCCTATCTAACCCCCATGTTCCTACTGACAGTAAATAAACACCACTCTCCTCCCAAGGCTGTCAGAATGGAGGAAGCATTCAGTGATGGAYATGAACAAGGCAGCAGCAACATTTACAAGGCTTCTCCTTCCCTAAGAGGTATTACCCTGCATCATTAAGGACTGAGAATTGATACTCTAAGGAGGCCTGGAATACATTCAGTTTTGCTTATTGTCTCATTTTGGTTCCAAAATGTTAATATCAACATATGGCTTCAACACCATAAAGCAGAACACAAATCCATGCATGACTTCATCTGTTGTACAAGCGTGAGTGAAATAGAGATAAGAAAGATTTAGTGATTAACATCTCTGGAGAACGTGTGTATTTTAAAGTCACTGTTATTCCAGTAGTATCTAAACTACAAGAATAACAGTAAATTTGACTTAACAGAGGAGACAAAAGAGTCAAGTGCTTACTCTGAATGTGGATTGCTGTATATTCTCCCCTCTGGCTGCTGAAGGTTACCGTGCTGAATGTTAGGAATGTTGAGGTCTCGGTAGTAATTTTTCTCTATGACATCCCAGACTTATGTCTCAAATCTTAAGATTTGTAGAAAATCTTCATTAGGTTTACAGGTGTTGCTGTTCAATASAGCCCTTGGCATGAGCAGTGTGGCTGATGTTCAAGAAATTTTTTTTTTAATGTTTTGAAACARTTTGTTTTAAAACAGTTCATTTTGAAACAGTTAATTTGAAGCAGTTCATTCAATTTTGAATGTTCCATGAATCCTCTGAAAAGCCTGATAAGCCAATACTCAAAGGTAGGAAGAAAAGGCAAAATGCAGAGGCTCTTTATGGTGGTTACGTGATAACTCATCARTAACAGCCTCCTATGTGTTCACTGGGTCCTTGACACAGTTTTTGCCCTATGCTGTAAAATAATCCTGAAACTAACCCAGCTGTAATCTTAAATCAAAGAAGAACACTTGGGGGATGGGTGGGAGGGCTAATAGTTCAAGGAAATAGAATTCTACACAAATGCAATCCTTAACTTGCATGAAGAATCAGCATGCACAGACATCTCCTTTGAGTCCAGAAGCACCTTGTAAGGATCTGCATTTTTTTTTTTTTTCAAATGTGAAAAGTACCATCATCTTTTTACACAAAAAGCACTTCTTTATATGGACAATCTTAAAAGAGGGATCTGATCATTTGGACTCAGTAACAATCTTCCTGGGTCATTGAGGGTTTTTAATTAACCTGATGTTCCAGTTATTTTAATTACCCTTGTTGTCCCAGGTAAGGGCAATATTCAAGGCTTCMCTACTTTAATTTAAAAGCAGTGATGCCCTGCACATTATGCCACAGTGCTTCTGTTACTMCCATGGCTCAGGAACATATTAAAAAAACAACTCCTGCAAACATATGTTTAAACTGGGAAGTATTTTGGGATGAAAGACAGTATGGGAAAGTATGGTATTGATCTTCCTCTCAGAAAAAGGAGACAATCCCAAACCCTAAAATGAAGTCTCAGTGAGCATTACTAGAAGTTCAGCTTTRCCACTAAATGCAGCCTTTATAATTGCTTGCTGAATGAGAGCAGGGCATCAGCACTCCATCCTATATAAAGAGTGATTGATGTCTGTGCACACCATTTGCCTTTATTTTGAAATGGAGAGTCTGAATGCAATTTGAGACAATCTCAGCCAAAAAAGGAGAGTCAATGGCTCAGATGACAGTCTGGGTTCAGCATAGCTGGCCTGGGTGGGGTTCCACACTGAGCTGGGAGCTGCCAAGAAAGATCACTGAGGGAGCAAACCACGYTGTGAAGTGAGTCTTACAGGCTTTCATAGGCCATATACTCTCTTTCATTAAATAGCACACTGAATTGTCCCTAAGCCAGTCCTAGAGAGTTAGTGGTTTGGTAGCCAGCCAGCATCTTGTTATAAACTTTCTGGCACAAACTAGCAATATTCGTAACAAATTCTATGGATGTGATAATGTATGGAATTTGGAAACACTCACTTAGAGGTCCCAAAAGAGGATGAGCTTCAGTACTTTCATGACTTATTTAATGGAGAAGATCTTTCCCCCAAAAAAATCAAGTCAAGACTCATGCTCAAGAAATAAACCAGAAAATCATATGTTTGATTTATGCTCCATGGTGTCTTTTTTTTTTCCAGCTAGTGGGATATACATAAGGAGGTCACGAGTGTCTCTCATGTATATATGATAAATAAGTTTCCTCTGGATTGATGATAAAAGTTTGCACTCACATAGCAAAATTCAAAGATTGTTGCTTAATAGCAATTTATAATGTAAGTCACAGGGTGCTGTTTTTCTACATATTTTCCATAACGGTGTGGATAAAGAAGAAATTTTGAAATGGCTGTTTCTAGACAAAAACCAGGCTTTCTGCCTGTAGACAGATGCCTTACTGGACTCTGGTGTCCTTGTAACTCCTTAGTGGAGTCCAAAGGCTCTGTAGAGTGATAAAATCCATGCTAAGGAACGCAGCCGCATTCTAGCGCCTCTAGCTTGAAAACATAGTTCGGCAAATTCTTGTGGATATCACTGAAATTTTGGGGCTGTGCCCCTAAACCACCTGTGGCTGGGTGTCCCTCAAAATAGGAGAGAATTTTCCTGAAATGAAGGCATAATATAATACGTTCTCCAGGATTCTTGGGACAGTAACTTCTTATGAGAAAGTAGGACAATTATTCTCGTGGTGTTTGGAGGCCACCATGAATATTGGAGYCCTGGTGAGTTGTGAAAGAATTGGGATTTGAGGTTTTGACTTCATATTTGACTGAAGGACTGGTAGATGCCTGGCCTCATTGCAGCTTGCAAGAAAAATCCCTACAACCCCAAATAAATGCTTCAAAAATAGTGTAGTAAAGGTATCCAGAGCATCTTGTGGTTCCTTCTGAGGACGCTGGAGAGTTTCAGAAGGGTTCTTATAGATTTATATAAATCATGCAAGGCTCAAACAAAACACAAGGAAATGTGGTGGCATGTGGTAACATATATTAAGTATGTTGATTTAGGCCTCAGCAAAGGCAGGTAGGTTTTTTTGTCATCCTAATAGTCAGTTATGGTTAATTGTTGATATGATGGAACTTTATATGGCTTAAGTAAATTTGGTTTTGTGTTTTTTTGGTTTTTTTTTTTTTAATTTCTGCTTATAGAGGTCAGTAGATGCAATTATTTGTGTGGCTAATTCATGAGTCATTGTTTAAGAGATGAGGATGATGATTCACTCTGACAAAAGCTATTAATAGGTGCCCAGCACCATATTTTAAGGTCCTGCAAGAATCTGTCCCCTTTCCTTCCATAAGATGCCATGTGGTAAGTGCTTTATAGGTTATCTGTCATGCCTGAAGCACTTCATTCACAGGATCACCCTTTATGGGCAAGTTAACAGAAGAACTAGGGGACAGTTTGAAATGAGATCTGGCTTACACAATATGTGCCAGAGGAGACAYGACTTAGTGATGGTGTCTGGTAATAGTTTCCTCTTTCTTTGATTTTCTTTTCTTGTTTAGCCTTTTTCCCCTGCCCGCTGCATTGCACACAGGCTGGTCATAGTCTCAGGTTCTGGTTATGACTCCTCAGAGCATGGATAAATGTGAGTGCCTCTTCTTGGACCTGAGGGAGGGCAAGGCAGCTTTGGCTGCTTGTGTTCAGAGTTTCATCAGGGCAATGCTGCTGCTGAGATGAGTGGTTCTTTCTCCCTGTGGGATTTATTCACTTGGGGTATGCTGTGAACCATGCTGGGATGAAGCAGGGATCAGTCTGGAGTTCTCAGATTTTGGGCAAAGTCTTGTCTGGCCCATGCAGATCTCCTTTTTGGGATCTTGTGAGGAGGGACTGGGTCCTGTGCTGGAGGTGGGTGCTGGTGGCTGCAGCCACAGAGGAGCTGCACAGACCCACACAGCAGCTTATTCAGGAGGGACATCTGGAGTGGCCTGCTACACCCCCGCTTTGTGAAGGCCAGGCCAACCTCAGTCCTTGCTCAGGCTTCTCAGAACCTGCCCACCAATGTTCTGCAACCTTCCAAACCCAGAGCAGCCTGGGCAGAAGTGCAGCCAGCAGGACTGCTCGTTCCCATGACATGGCACTGGGCAGAGGTCAGCGGGAGCACTGACTCCAGYTCTGTCTTTCTCAGCACAAGAAAGGTGTCAACCCCCTGAAGGAGTCCAAGAGAGGGGTCACCGGGGTGCTGAGGGGTTGGGGTGAGTGATGTGGAAGGAGAAGCTGAGGCAGCTGCTTTGCTTTAGTCCAGAGCAGGAAGAGCTGAAGGGGGGTCTCCAGGCTGCCTTCCCCCCCAGCTGGGATGCTGTAGAGAAGATGAATCCAGATTATTATGAGAGAAGCTCAGTGAAAGAGCAAAAGGCAAAAGACATCGATTGGACGAGAGGAAATTCCAGTTAAATTAAGATTTTTTTTTTTTTTCACCGTAAGAGCAGAAAAGGTGGATCAGGTTGTCTGGAAAGGCACTGGAGTCTCCATCCTTGGAGATGTTCAGGACTCGAGGACAAGAACAGAGTAAGAGGACTCAGTGCTGCAAATCTTGCTTGTATTGGATAAGATGAACTACTCCAGTTTTTTCCAAGGTAAATTATTTTGTGATTCTGTAATGCACAATAGATCAGTAGATCAGCACTGTCTCAAAACCAACCTTGCACTGCCAGGCAAAGGTGTGTGACTACCACTCCTGTCCTTGTCAGAGAGCACTGAATGAGTGGGAGAGGTGGAGCATTACAGTAGATCTAGCCAGACATTTGTTAATGGAAAATCCTAAACTAGTAGACAAACAGAACTCTAAAAGCAAAAACACGCCAAAAGAAAGAAAAATAAAGCAAAAATATGTAACATTTATCAACATTTCTACAATTCAGTATAGAACTTGTTCTTTTCTGCTTATGTTATCTTTTTTCTGCTCTTTTAAATTACTGAACACAAAACCAATTTCCTGCATAAAAGGTCATCTGAAGCAGATGCAGAAATGTACAGATGTGAAAATATTGAAATGAATATTCTYCTTTCATTTCTACCCCTGGTTGAGAATCATTGTGACAGAATCTGAGTCAGGACTTTGAGACATTGTCTAAGCTATCTTCTGAGGCTGATTTAGACTCTTTCAGCAAATGTTCTTCTCYGTGGTAAGTTTTTGTCAGAAATCTGCACACAGTTCGCTAATTCTCTTCATGCCACAGTAAACTTTAGTGAAGTCAATAGCTACTCTGGCAGCAAAGTAGAAATGAAAGAGACTCTCTATTTTCAGAGCTCTAAAATAGTCACTGATCCATCCTTTGGAAAATTCTGCTGTCAGGGGGTTCCAGTGAAGTGGTGTTGGGTTTCCAAAGGGACAGAGAAACCCACAAGTGTATTCTTGAGCATTTCTTGCTGCCTTTCTGCAAAGTGATAAGGATGGCTTCCCTGGAGGGCTGGCTAGCTTTAGGGGTGGGATTAAATAGCTGACTTTACCCCTCCTAAATGACGTGCCAAAGATATTACTGCATCTCCCAGTTCAGTGCCCGCTCACTGGAACCTCTGCTGGCACCGAGGTCTGCCTGACGCGGWAGCAAGCCCTGTCACCAGGGTCCCCTGCCACTTGAAAGTGCGTATTTAAAGGCAATCTTGAATCCGGAAGGGAAGAAGGAAGAGAGTGTAATGCTGTGCTGTTTCAGCTGCTAATTGTGCCCAGATTAGTTAATTAGATAATTAACATAAGAATGCTCTCTTTTCATATTAGAGCATCATACATTTACAATAGAGCTGTTCATAAGTAGAGTGCTATGCTGTGGGAAACACTAATTAATTTTGCAAATTTGGACCTTTAATTGCTRAAGTGCTGTGCTTTCTCAATGTTTGTTTTAGAGTAATGTTAACTGATTACTGCCTGTTTGGAGAAGTATTTATTCTCCCTGCCAGTTGGACACATTCCTCTTGCTGTGCGACCAGAATCCCAGTTTATTTGCAATATTAACCACAYTGCACTTCAGAGGAGCCCTCAAGAGATGAGATTGTCTGCAAGCCCAGCTGACATTGGACCCATTGCCTGCAAAAGCAATGCTGCCCATCACTTCCAGTTAGGACCCATCGTGGTCATATATCTCTCCAGCCTGCGTACTCGATTATTGGAACAACATCCATCCTGGCTTCAAAGCAGAATCTGGAAAAWCTGCAGCTGGCAGATGCAACCACCTGCTTCCTTTGCAGCAGTTCTCAGAAAACATCAATCCATGTACCAGGCACTTTGCTGGCTCCCTAATGATCTCTGAGTCAATTTTCAGGGCCTTGGGCTTGGCTCTCAGAAGCACTTATGTGAGCTGGGGAAGCGTCAGCAATGTCTGCAGGGTCTTGATGATCTCCTCCTCAAACTCCAGCTCCCCCTGCCCCCAGGGGATGAGATTAGTGAGCAGCTCTGCAGCACCAGCACCACCTCCACTGCTCAACGGGTAATTCAACTGTTTTTGAACCAGAAGGAAAGCAAGCCTCCACAGGATTCTCTTGCCCAATAAAGCTTGCATTTGCTTGGGTAAAGGGAGGCATGGGATTGCTTCCTTCTCCAAGGCTTCTTTATGCAACATATGAAAAATTTTGAGTTAGGAAATTGGAGCATAGGTCTTCAATATCTCTTCACCACCCAGCTAAGGTTATCAGTTGTGGCCATTTTTCTCCTGGTGTGTACATGGGAGTGGCGCAGCATTCCCACCCTTGTCTATCACAAGGAAACACAAGAAAATCKAAATTAAATAATAAGAGGTCTGTGATGCTATGTCTCTCAGAAGMACTTTGAGGTGAGATTTTAGACATTTTTTTTTCCTAGCTGCCACTGCAGTAGAGTAGAGAGGACTGTAGATGTCAGTCCAAAGTACTTACCATATTGCACAGAGGGCTTAGCTGCCGAGCTCAGGGATATTGAGACTAAACTGGACCCAAGATTCAGTGTTCAGAACTTTTTGAATCTTTCAGAGTGTGGGAGCCGACTCAACTGTATAAAAGTCTTACCTGTGACTAATCACTTGCTGAAAAGTTTCAGGTTTGCCACTCAATCAGCAAAACTGAGTCAGCAAAACTCAGATACCAAAGCTAAAGACAGGGATGAGMTCTAAAGAAATGCTTTCAACCTTTTCCACTTGCTCAACTAATCTTTCCAGTAGCTTAACCATCTTCAACAGGGGAAATAGAACAGAAAACAATAGAAATATATGCTGAATAGATGCATGTGAAGGTATTTTTAATATGAGCTTCATTATTTTGAGAAATTAGTATAAATATTTCCACTGTGATATTGTTGTCCCCACAAACACCTTGAACCTTAGCAGCACTCCTGGAAGAAGGGTGAAGAAGAAGAAAATACATCATTGATTGTGAGACAAAGGGTGTGGAAAAGGGCCTTTAGTAGGGGAGGGGCTGTATGACAATGGAAATTAAATGATACATTTACTTCTTATTCGTATTTTGCTTTGCGCCTAAACTGCTGCTGCTTTCATTGCAGGCTTCAAGTTGCTGCAATCATTCATTGAGGCAACAGTACAAAGCTGCCAATTAGAAAGCAAGACTTTTCTCAGTAGCAAAAGAAAATGAAAAATTCAAGGGTAGATCTGAAGATTACAAGGACCTTGAAAATCCTACAGAAAGTGAGCCTTTTAAGTAAGAAAAGAAATTAATGTACAGGTTTTGCCATCTGCCTGCTGAGTTAGTTCTATTGATTCCAGGTAGGCCACACATTATTAACTAACATAACAGGTTTTAGATAATTACAGTATTCATCCTTGGGTAGCATACTTTTTTAAGGTTTATGTCTTGCATTYTATCCCCTAGATTATTTCTAGTGCCAGGAATTTTTGCAAGCATGAAAAGACTGGATGAAATGTTTCAAAGAAGCATCTTCAACACCTTGAGTATAATTATTTGGTCTCATATACCTGATTCACCCACTGAGATTTCCTAATTTTTTCTAAGCCTTTATATTTCGGAACCAACTACTTGGTTTGGATGTAAATCTTTTTCGCCTTCACCATTTTAATATTGTCAATAGCACTAGTGTGGACTCATTTGAAACTAACACAAAAAGAAGGCTTTGCTGGTGTAGTTTAACTTTTGCGGAGGAACAGGCAGAAGCACAGCTCTGTCAACAGGAGCTACATCACTACAAAGAGAGTTTCCCATCTGGGAAGAGTGTTTTCCACKTTTTGGTGTCAGTGAAACTTGAGTGGGAGTCCTGCAATTACTGTGGGAGTATAGGGAAAGATGKAGCCCTGGAATTAATAAGGTGTTAAGATGGAAAGCATGTTCTAGCAAAGGATTGTCAAAACGTATTGATGACTGAAGGTGAAAATATAAGGCAACTCTGAGTTAATATTTTGGCAGAACATTTCTGTATGAGATGCAGGCTATTTATGGCAGCTTCTCAAGGAATTAGTGCCCTTTGGAGTGGTGCTGAAGTGGCAGAAGCAGCAGAGTGACATTTGTTGTTTTCTGCAGTACTGATTCAGACACGCAATGTTGACTTTATCCAGACATTCTCTTTCAATCTAGTTTACTCAATCACAAGGCCAGGGCAACTACATCTATATGTATATATATATAAAAGCATGACAAAGGAATATTTTGAGAAGCATTGTTTCCTAGCCTAATATTGAATACAGGTTAATTCTATTTTTTTTTTTTTTCTGGAAATCTTGTTGACTTGAGTGGGCTTTGGGTCAGATGTTGAAGCAATGGAGAGGTGCCCACTTTGGTACAAATATGTTGATGGAAGAAGTTGCCATTCTTGTGTACTCATCACTGTCTGCAGTGGTGATTACTGTCCCCAGCAATTTCCCAGTTAAAGTCACTTAAGCTATCTTAATTGATTTTTCCTGAAGTAAATTAGAGTGCTGTGACAGCCTGCTTTGCCAGCCCTCTGATGAAGGCTGTAGCCTCCAGAAGGGAGGTGATTGAACTGRCACTTACAGATCTATAAGAGGAAAGGAAAGAACTTTGTTGTTTGCCTACAGCATATTTGGTAGCAATTCCTGGGAATAACTTGTCTTGGACTTTTAGATTTTCTAAAATTTTGTTGTTATCTCTAGATTATGAACAACACAATGCTCATTGTGGGGTTTTGTAAATGCTTTATCCACTTTTAGCTATGGCAATGTATTTTTTAATATTTGTCCTCTGGAAAATGCTGTGATGTTGAAATCAAAATGTCCTTCAAGACAGTATTGATTTGAATGAGATCCGGCTGTGAAAAATGGCTTAAATAGAGTTGATATAATGTGTTMTGAATTTTCTGGAATAGAATAATGTAATTTATCATTTTAATGTTACTTTTTGAAGTTTACTTTCATATTTGTGCTGAAAGAAAACATTTTGATTAAGCAGACAAGGGTTGACCCAAAATGTCTTTTGTTTGATTAAGAAGTTTTAAGTAACAAAATGCCCTTGTGCTGATTTGCTGTTGGACCAATATCACAAATTGCAGAATTACCGTGAATCTGTAAAAATAAATTAGAGTAGGCATATGATGTAGGTGACCTCTCTAGGCAATCCTGAGTTTTGAGTCYCAAAAATGAGTGCATTAAATTATCAGGATTGCTATTTTTGATAATTTTTTTTTGTGTGGATACTACTGTTGTGCAAGCAATTTTTAATTTGATGTCACTAAAAGGGTTTATTTTTTGTCCTAGCTATGTTGGCTCCATCAGTAACTTGGATAAGGGGGTCTACAAGAAACTCAGACAGCGACTTTTAATGAGGACATGTAGTGATAGGATAAGGGGTGATGGCTTTAAAWGGGCAGAGGTCAGATTTAGATTAGACAGGAGGAAATTTCTAACAACGGTTCCCCGGGGAGCGGGGAGTCAGGATGGATAGGGCTTGGAGCAACCTGGTCAAGTGGAAGGTGTCCATGCCAACAGTGAGGTGTTGGAACAAGGTCCACCTTGGTCTTTGAGGTCCCTTCCWGSCCAAACCATTCTATGAATTATCTCCATCAGTAAAATCCACTGATAAACYTTCCTAGTGTGTGCAAAGTCCATGTGCCTGAAGAAGAATGAAAAGTTTGATTCTGGTTCCATTTATTTGGGTAAAAATATAGATTAATGCAGTTTTTCTCACCTTTTAGCTTCATTTCCCCGTAACATATAAAGTGAAAGACAATAAAGCCCAAATACAGTAAAGTTTCTTTATAAGGAGGCTGAAAGTAAAGCCCACATTAGTCCACGTCCTCTGAATGACTGCTGCTCTAAACATGTTGAACCCTTGTTTATTGTGAACTTCTTATAAAAGGGAAAGGAGTGTGGCACTGGGGATCCTGCTGTGCMAAAGGACGACACAAATGACTGCAAYACTGAAAAGACAAATGAGCATGCAGAAGGGCGCATTAGTAATTGTGACCTCTCATTATTAGGCACTGTCCTATTCAGTACCATAATTTTGGTGGTAATTATTACTAATTGTTTTAATTTCTCCCTCCTGAGCTTTCTTAGAGCTCATACYATGAGGTTAGTTTTCCTTGGCTGCCTTCAAATATGATAAATGTAAATTTTATTTTTATACTTGARTCAGGACTTTGTGGAAACGCCTTCCTCCTTTTTGTGCCAGTAGAGAAAAGAGGCAAAAGAAAATGCTAGAGGCTCCACTGCTTTGCTTTGATCCTTCTCTCAGAATTATTAAAAGTGAAGCCTTTAAATAAACAACTGTAAAAATTAAATCACTACATGGGGCTTACAGGCACTGCAGGGTCTGCTGTAGCAGCTGTCTGGCGCTGTGGTGTTACCTTCATCCCCAAGGTGAGGCAGAAGGAGCAGCAATTTCACCTGCACAGTGCTGTTCTAGGGGGGATTATTTCCATGCAGTGCCTGAGKGATGCAGGGTGGGTGCTGTGCAATGTCCCTGTTCCCCAAACCCTTCTCGAGTCCTGACCACCGGAGCTGRGAGAAGGACAGGCGCTTCTAGCAGGGAATGGTCAGCAGCAACCTGCTGGGAATGAAGATGGATCCTTCATTCCTAGGTGTCTTCTTGGCAAGGGGAAAGGCTTTCTGAAATGCATTTCCATCCAGAGAAACAAGCAAAAAAAAAACAAAGAAAAAAAAAAACCAAACCCAGATGGTAACTACAAATCAACTAAGATGAGCAAAGATGGCAAAGTGAGGCTTTCTGGCCTTTATTTTAATAATTCAGGGGCAGGGGGTGGGGCGGGGGCAAAAGAGAATTACATGAAAGTGCAGAAAACTTTTGAATCCTGTTGGTAAGTTTCTCTTTAAAGGAAGTTTAAAAAAAGACTTTGGCTTTATCTTTATGTTTCTCTATCTTCTCAGTTAAATKGGATGTTTCTATGACATTCTTTTTCACAACAAAGTAACTTTAATTAGCTCTCCTATGGTGTAAACCTTTCCAGCTTAAAAAAAAATACAATTACATTAAATGTCCATGTTCTCAAGCTTGCAGCTGCCCGCACTTGTGAGGCAGTCATGGAAAAGGAAAAACACAAAATTGAGGTGGGAGGAAGGTTTTGATTTSGATTCTTCCTGGTGGGAACAAGTCATAAAACAAATGTTCAGTTTCCAGATTTGGAAAAATTGCAGAGTATATCTTGCAGAATTGCTTTAGAAGCAACTGAGCAAGAGCATGGTATCTTACCAATAGGTACTGCCTTTGAATTTTAGAAAAGGAAGCCGTAGACTATGACTTTGAGAAAGTCAAATAAAGGCCAAAGGCAGRTTTTGACTTGCCAAATAAAAACAACTTCAATCTAAATGGAATGGAGTCATTTGAGTTTTTGTTTTATGTTCTCTTTTCATTTTCACTCTTTGAAAGAGAAAAGAAGAAAATCCCTAAATCTGAGGACTAGCAGAAAAACAGCAAAACAGCTTTTGCAGGCTGATATTAGYACATATGGGGACTGCTGATTTCAGTATGAGTGCTTGGTTCAAACAAGGACAAATTAATATCATCAGTTTTTATCTTTGGTGCAACTGGGAATTCCTAGCCATCTGATTATGGGCTGGCAACACTTTTATGGAAATTTATCAGCTTGCTTTGAAGTTTTCTAGGCTTCCACTTGCACAGTGAACATATTGATAAGAGGTCTCATGGTACTGTGTTCACACATTAAAATTATGTGCATTGTCAGGGCAGCGAGACTGCGGTTTAAAAATTGTGATAATGCAGCTTCAACCTGAGCTGCTTCCCCTCAGTGCATTAGGCCTTCCAGGGGACATTTTGCATTTCCTGGGTGTCTGACAGTTGCTATCAAAATCAGAGCTCTACTGAATATCCTTTCTTGGAAGGGTCTCCATTGGCAAGCCCAGTTCACAAGTACTATCAAAGGGCAGACTTTGCCATTTATACTAATTTTCAAAAATCCCTACAAAAGGTTTCTCTTGCCTTTTCTTGAGAAAATATGCTTCCACATTTCCTGAAAGCTTGCTTTTATAATCATGTAGTCAAAACAGAAATCTTGCTCAGCAGAGAGTTTAYTTCTACATTTAATTGTCACTGTATCCCAAATCAGCATTGTTTTTATAGAGGAGGACACAAAAATGCCTGGAGTATGGAAGGATTCACAGATGTTCAATAGTGTGGGAACATTAGTAGAAATATATATATTTAGAAAATAGATGTTATCTTATAGAACTGACAACRTGAACTTTACTGCTATTGGCAAAGGATCTTTCTGGAGGCAAAACAGAGCTTTCCTAAACCAACACAGATATTGGCATCTGATTCCATTAATGTCCCAGAAGTATCCCACTAATTTACTGTGATATAGCTATTCCTATTATCTTAATTCTAAGCTGCATCTTTCATTGCGTAATTAACCAAAACTCTGAAAATGAACAATCCCATAATTTTGCTGAAGCCTGCCCAGCTGTCATCTGTAACTTCTAACCCAAGTAAACCTGAGTTAGAACAAATTCAGAGGTGTATTTTTTTTAAGGATAAAGTTCACCAGAATGGAAATAAACATCTCACTCAAAGTTAAGGTCAGTCTGGTGTGTTCTATACTGGGTTTAAAAATTGTTGGAGGGGCAGAAGGATTTCTTTTCCTTGCCTTTGGATGTGCTCTCAAGGCACTACATGGGATCACCTGGAGCCCAGGAAAGCCCCTGTAGAGGCAGSCACAGGCTGCTGACAGCATCCTTACACTGACCCTTGGGACCACAGCAGGGAATGCTGACCAGGGGGATGGGCAATCTGGACCAAATAGTGATGGGGTCATAAGCACGAAACAACACTCAATACACAGCTGGGTGCAGAAAAAGATGGCTTTGTTGTTATTGCTCGATTGAAACGTGCTGGCTTGGATTTTGGGCTTTGCCACGGCTGCAGTGCTTTGTAGCAGAGGAACACACTCGGCGAGAGCTGGTGTTGAGCTATCTTTAGGCATCATCAGTTCTGCCTGGCTGGTCTCTCTTCCAGCATTAGACCAGTGTCAAGAAATCCTGATTTCCTGCTCATYCTGGCCCTGGAGAGCAGTTCTGGGAACTGTAATCTGCTGTGCTGTGGGCGGAGGGCCAGTCAGGAGGGGAGCCCAGGCGTCGGCGGGGTGTGCACAKCTGAGCCTGCACCAGAGAGAAATGYRGCAGGATTGGGACAGGGAACAGCARTGCTGGGGGCATTGGGCACACAGGGAACTGGGGGGGCAGTTTAGGCTCTTCCCCTCAGGGAACAAAGKGCTGGTTGGTGGGGGAGCCCATCATTCTGCCTCACTGCACAGGGCACCATCCGGCTCCCCCATGGCCAAACCTTCCTTTGCCAGTGCTGCCGAGGTTTCTGCTGTCCCCGGTGTCAGCTGCAGCAGAGGTGACGGCTCTCTCCACTCTTCCCAGGACGTTTTGGGGCCAAGCTTGCCACCCTGCAGGGTTTGATTTCAGGGTTTGGTTTCTGTTCTGCTGTCAAGAGTCATGGAAAGCTGCTGGGGAGAGGAACAGGATGTTGGTTCTCATTTTTAAGTTGCCAGTCCTCAGATTTCTCTTTGTACATTGAAAAAGTRAACCCACTGTGATACAGACTATTGTTATTTATCCAAAAAAAATGTGGAAATGATACATCTTTGTTTAATTTTAAAAAACCCCATCAACATTTATATMTTGAAACATTCATCAGCTGCTCAGTGAGACAGCTCTCTGCATAGCTTTACTTCCAAGAAGTAATGAAATATTACATCTTAGAAAAATCCTGTAAGCCCCTTTGCTGCTCTTTTACACCTAGATAAAGAAAATAACTTCTRATTGTCTTTAGATTGTCCCAGTTGACAGTATATCAATGAACATGCTGTTATCAGATTATAAATGTTGCTGTTTTTACAACTCTTGTAGCCCTGTTTTTGCCAACCAGAGCTGTCTGCATCTTAGCCGACATCTCTGCATTAGCTCTGCGCTTTCCTTACCAGCACAGCATGCAAAGTTTTGTAAGTGCCTTTGCTATAGCAGCCATTAGCAGCTTTATTGCCTATATGAAACRACACTCTGGGATGTATTTCTTTACTGTGCTGCAGTGATATCTGCACATGATGACTACTTGCAGACAAAGAACCATGTCAAAAAGAAAGAGGCAGCTTCAGAAAGTTGTGGTAAAATGCTATTTTGCTCTCAGCAAAGAGTGAATTTAAGATATCTAACTGCTCCATGCTGAATACATGATAGGACTGCTTCTGCAGAGGAAAAACAATTTAGTCCTTGCAGTGGATATACAAGCCCTTAAGGCAAGCAGACAGCTTATGGGTATGACTSTAAAGAACCAAAAACACCCTAGCAGTCACAGACAAGATTTCTATGAGGTTTTCCATCTTTTTAGAATACACAGTCCCTACTATCCATCTGGTATGCAGGGAGATTGAACCCACATTTCAGAATGCAAGAGAAACACCAAAGTTTTGCTGAGATGAAAAAAAAAAAACAAAACAGAAGTAGATAGAAAGATATGTATATAAATAAAGTTCATAAATATAGATTTAATAAATCCTTGTAAACCCAGTCAGCATTTCAAGCAGGTTGTCCATATTGACATTTGAGCTGCTGAACGCCTGTGTTTTACAGAACACCAGCTCCCYGTTTCCCTGCGTCCACCCCTGCTTTGGTCTCTTGCCAGGATGGCAACCTTTAGAAATTTCACAGCTGGTTTTCCCCATGTTATGTGAAACATTTTGCACTTGAAGAAAGAAATTATCTTGACGTCACWGGGATATAAAGCAAATGTTGCAGCCACGTTTCTGGTTTAGATGGAAATATAATATTATTTGGAGTCCAGAAGTGAGGCAGAGAAAAGAGGGGAAGGAGTTTGTATCAGGCACCAACTGCACAACAAAGGCATTAGTGACAGGTGGGGACAGCATGCACAGCAAAGAGAAAGAATATAAAATAGCTAGTCACTGGTTTTACCACAAAGGCCAGGCCTTGGCAGTTTCTGCTGCTGAAGAGAATTAGACAGAAACAGTCTCCCCAAGCATCCTATGATGCCATCTGGCTTATTACAGAGGAAATCCCCATTGGCAGTCTGGGTTTTTTTCCCTTCCCTTTCTTCACAACAACCTGAACGAGTGCCAAGATTATTCCTCTCTCTCATGCTCCCTCTCTTTGGCATCGAAATATTCTGTGGAAAGGGGAAATATGCTCTGCACTGGCTCAGATGAAGGCAGAAATTGAAGGAGCAGGAGCCTTTGCAAGCTTTGAGATGGAAGCAGGGCTGATAAAGGAGATTAAACAAGCTGAGAGCCTTTTGATGAACAAACCGAACCATCTTGGTGCTGCAAACGTAGAGATACAGTCGATAGCTCTGATATACTGCCTGCTGCTTGCCAGGAGAGCCATCTATTTCCATTATTAGCCTAAAGGGTGGTGCAGGCAATGAAAGTGTATCACCAAATAGGAGCTCAGGTGAGATGAAGGCAGTGTGAGCAGGGAGCGCCTCTTTATTGCTACTCTTCAAATCACCCACTGCGGGCAATTACTTTGTCACCTCCGTGTCCTTTCTGCAAGGTTTCCTTTCCCTAGATTAGCAATGTGCATGCACAACAGTGGTCTGTGTCTGACAGGCAAAGAGATGCAAGTAGTGTGGKTAGTTTTAATTATTTTTCTGTGAAACATCCATATTAAATGCAGAATGGAGCTGATTTAAATTACAGCTTGCCTGAAAACTGTGATTGACCTGTAAAAAGGTCCTACCATGTTTAAAAAGATGATTATACTGGAGGAAAATGTTGAATATTTTGCCAGACACTGAATATTAATTCTTATCACAAATACCTAGTTTTGTGTGTGTGTAGTCAGACATGTACATACACAGAACTAGATTTTGTATATTTTTTAATATTTTTAAATTTCTTTTTTTTTGATTTTGTATATTTTTTAATATTTTTAAATTTCTTTTTTTTTCTAGGTGAATAACTGTTTTATGAGTTCCCCATAATCTCAGTAGTCTTTTCATTGCAGAAATCTTTGCAAAGAAGAGCACTTAACTGATATTTTTTGCAACCTAATAATTTTCATGTCAGCTKGAAATGTTAATGAATATTTTGTAAATAATGTAGTGTACATATGGGACGTGTAGATGTCTGTATGGAAGTATGTCCCTTATTTTCACATTGTGGTGAGGTAGGACACTTGTTCAGTTCTGGCCCTGATATGAAACATCTTCCTTCAATCTTTGTTTTTACCACATCATATTTAATCTGTGGATAGAAATGGGACTGACATATCTCTCCCTCTCCTGGTTTTTGTCCGGTCATAAAACTAGAAATCTGTCTCTCAGCCATGCTGCTTTTCAAGATTATAGTTCAATTGCATTATTGTYGTGTTTTCTTCCTTCTTTCCTGCAGTATGAAAGGCACTGAARTATTTGCTTAAAAAATATAGAAATTGTTCAAAGTGGTTATGTTGTGGGTAAAATGACCTATTGATACTGAGCCATCTGGGGAAAGGGCTGTTTAACAAACATAGGAAAAAAAGCAGTGCACTCAGCAGGTTTGGGAGAGCGGTATCAGATGTCTGCAAAGCAACTGTTCTTGTGTTAACACTAGTGCTTCCTGGCTTTGAAGTGTGTTGTAAGTAGATGAAGTGTATTGCCTAAAGTCTAGGGGTTTTTTGCGCTTTCTAATTCACAGTGGAAGTTTCTATTATTTCTTTTATCAGTAACAGCCACATCAAAATTCTGAAAATATTATCAACAGTTCCAGGAAGAACAATCTTAATTCTGTCACCAAAAAWAAAAGGAAARAAAWGTTAAAATAGGGGCTTCCAGAAGCATTACCAGAAGCATCCTACTGCTCCRTGGAACAAAAGTAGTAGGGAAGAGAATAAATCAAAAAGGGAATTTAGTATTGTGTGTAAATAAGGAAAGGTGACATGTTGCTTCCTTACAGGTTTTGGTTTTGTTTATTTAGAGTGTTTTCTACTGTTATAAAAGTTTCTGGCAGTGAATTTTAGCTCTTCACCAAGAAACTTCACCTGCCTAYAGGGGAACATGGTTGTGTGCACAGCAAATAGCTGGGGCAGCTCCCTGAAGTCGCTGAGTGGCAGAGCTGTGCAAGTCATTCATCTTTGCAGAACTGAGTGGAATCTAAAGCTATTTACAGCCAGAGAGACCGAGGTCAGGAGCCAGAGGTGTCTTTGAGGACGTGCCCTTTATGGCCTCTGTGCAGCATAACCTGGCAGTGAAGGGACTGACATCTCCTTACAGAAAGCTGTGCTTTGCAAATCTCAGCAAACTGTGATTTGATGAAGTCAGCAAATAATGGCTTTGTCTGCAGTGCTTGCTCTCCCCCTCCATGGGGTGGGTCCTGCTGCCAGGTGAAGTGGCACTGACTGCCCTGAGTTTGTGCTGCTTGGGGACAGACACTCCAGTCTGGCTCAGACACTCCAATCTGCAATGCCAGGGGTGCAGCTGCAGAACAAGGGAAAACATGAGGGCAGAGAGCACTGGGGAAAGACCATGGAATTGGGGGTAAAACTTCCTGAAGCCTGGCCAGCCAGMTTTATGAAGGTGACCTCTGAAAAGGTCTGTTCTCCTAGACCCCATCCTGGATTTTTCCAAAGGGAAATTTCCCAGGCAGAGYGTGAGAGCAAAGCCCCACTGATGAAACAGAGGGGACCAGTCACCAAGACCCAGGAGATAGCTGGGGAGCTGGTTTGATTGTTGGTAGAAATGTGTCTAAGTAGTAAAAAGGATCAAGATCCTTATTAAAGGTTTGTTACTGTTTGATCACCTCTAGTCAACATGCCAGACCTTATCCAAGTAACCCTTTCCAAGAAGTTTGAAAAATGAAAAAATAAAATAGCCAGCACCTAACCCTAYAAATTGTAGGTCCAAAGCTAAGCCAGCAGTTAGCTTATTCAAATCTAATGAACTGCCCCGTTGTTTGAACAGTGCTGATAAGTTTTTGATAAAAAGGCCTTGTGTTATTGCTTTTACAYAGTTATATCGTCCTTGCAAAAGACAAATTGCTCAAAACAGAGGACAAATGTACTTCCTTAAAAGTCTTTTCACAGAAAATATATACAAAATTAATGAAATAAATGAAAAAGAAACACATAATAAACAAAAGAGTGACGTTTATGTGCAGGAGACATATAAAAATTGCCTTTGCAATAGAAAAGACATCTTGATTGTGAAATTGGCTACTGTTGGAATAGCACAATTTTAGTAATCTCTCTATCCCAAGCACAATATTTTACTCCTATTTTTCCTTCAAATCCATCACTCAGTTTACTTGACTATAGGAGTTTTCACCAACAAACGTTGTACTGACTGTATCAGTAATTTATATCAGATAAGCAATGAAAATATTCATGGATTTCTGCAAACTATGTGCTGGAAGTGTGGCACAGAATGATGAATAGCCCTGAATATCTGAAGGCATTTATGTCTTTGGTTATCTTTAAAAAGACAGATTTTGAAAGCACATGAGATCTAAATTTTTTATTTTATTACAGTAGTTTTAGGCAGWGCGGTTCATCTCTAGGAAATGAGAAAACATTCAGGTGCCAGCAGCACCACAAAGTCATGTTCTCCCATTCTCCTCTCCTGCTGACGAGGGAGTCTTCAGGGTATTGTGTATAGCCTTTGCTGGAATAAGTGRGTTTGAGAAGTATTTTTGTCTTTTCATTCAAATAGTGGGCCTGGAAAACAGATATTTGGAGAAATTAGGGACTGCCTGGCCACTGGAGCTGTCCTTTCCTCAGAACAGACACACATACCTTGATAATGTGTGAGTCTGGCCCATGCCATGGTCAGATCCCCTCTCAAGCTGTGCAAGATGCATCCCTGTCTCTGTCTGCAAACACTAAATGTGGTTTAGCTGCTGCATGGTTGAATTGGCACTGGAACAGGGCAGGACACAATGCATTTGATCACTTTACAATTGCACAAGGACAGTTAATGTTTTTTTTTTTTTTTTTTTAATTTCAGGTAAAATGAAAAGGACATGTGCATTCCTTAACCCAGGGGCTGGGTGGTGACAGAGGGATGGATGATGCCCAGATATGAGTTGTGGCTGGGTCCTTACCTGCACTGCTTATCCACAAACATGGGAAGCATTAGAGATATCCAGCTCCTGCTGCCTCCTGCAAATCCATCTGGCTGTTAAAAAACAAACCTGTGGTGCTTTGTTGTAGCTGCTGCTGAATGGGGAGTACCAGGACAGTTCTTATCCTTCTGAGTGCAATCACATTAAGAATAGTTCAGATCTTTCTCAGCACTCTGTGTCCAAATATTTTGTATGTACCGTAGCTTAGCAATGCCTCCCAGGAAATATTACTCTGTCAGTAGGCAAACAATTGCTTAGCTTGAAAGAAGTGTAATTATTTAAGGCATGCACAAATGTTTTTGGCGGCGTGGTGCTGTAACATTATTAACTGTGGGGGAAAAGCTAGCTTGCTCTATTTTAGAAACTGTATTACCATTGTCCTAAAATGCAAAATTGCTGTAAGTCCTATTCTGACCAGAATTCCACATGTGCTCTTKATAGTAGATTGGATTTCAGAGCAGGATTAAGTAAATAAGTCATATTAAAATGACAAAATGGGTAAATAGAATATAATGTGAAATGAAATGTAAATTGGATTTAGGCAAACACTTTTATACAGACCTCCCGTCAAACCCTATCAGACTGCTTCAAATTCCTACTGTGATTTCTGCTCGCAGTTCTATTACATGTTGCCACTCAAGGGCATTTGATGTTTTCTCTCTCTGGAAATTCATTTGCATTTAAATGATTTGAAATAATCATAAAAGCCAAGTGCTATGAAGTTTGAAATTAGTTACTGTCTATAAATTGCGATGCCATTAAAAGATGATTTTGAAGAGCTTTGCTGTCTCAAATGTATGCAGATTAAAATCTAACAAAGTACACCTTGTTACAAAACTGTAAAGAATGGTGTGACATGGACTTAAATTGATTTATTCTCCTACTAGTGCCTATAAACTTTACATACTTGGGTTTCTTCTGAAAGTGGAAAAAAACCTTTCATTTGCCTGCTGAATCTGAGCCAAATTCTATTCTCAGATGGGGTTTCATTGGGTGTATCTGACACCAGTGCATGGCCCTCAGAGTTTAATCTATACGGTCTATTAAATTTCTGGAAATGCTGTATGAATAGTTGGGTCTCATAATTTTTTTATGGAGGGAATAAAGGAGTGGGATCAGGAACAATGGAGASCATTTACAGTTGGCAGGATGTGGATGTGCATTTATACCTGTATCTGYTCAGTTTCCCCCCTCTCCCTTGAATTTCAGTGTTCTCCTGGTGGGTGTTTCTACAGGATCTTCTCTCTGAGGCAGCTGGTGCTCCTGGTGTGTCACCCTGGAGCCAGCCTYGCCTTCTTGCCAATGGAAAGGTAAAACTCTTAGGAGCACAAATGCATTTTGAAATACTGAAGTCCCTCTTGAGAGTTCTTCTCTCCATTCACCTTCAGATGAGCTTAGGCAAAATAGAGCTATCACCTCATAAACTCGTCTTCTACCTCGTCTCTCCCAGCACTATTCCACTTTTAACCTATTCCTGATCTCTGCCTATGAGACCTTCTTGCACTGTACTGCCTAATATAAATYCCTACTTTCTCTTTGTTTATACCATTGGGATATTATAACTTTACATTTTTGGATACCAGCAGTACATTCCAAATATACTTTCCTATCCCCAAATAACTTTAAATGGACTTAACCACAAATATATGTTCAACTATGTTTAGCTGTATAACTTGATCTTAAGATGTTTGTAACAAGGAAAGCAAAGTTGCCTTGGTTTATAGTTCTCAGAACACAGGGATGGAATTACCGCTTTACAAACATATTTATGTGTGGATTTTTATTATTCAAAAGAATGAAAGAAGTGTGTAGAACATATCTTAAAGGCCAAGAAAAGTTTTTGCTTTTGTATTTCTAGTGGTTCAAAAATTCCTAATATAGTTTCCTGGAAGATAACATTAGCTGTACAATTCTTACAGTTTCTAAGGCGATAAAAGTCCTGTACTTGTTTGTATGTGAGTCATAAAGCAAAGCAGCTGTCTTCAATAAAAGCTCTTCAATAAACAGTTTTTATTTTCTGAAGTTGTCTTAGTGGTCAGTGCAAACTACCAGCTAATCCTTCCTTAATTACAAGTGCAAATTCAGTGTGAGCACCCTAGTGCAGGGACAACATGGGATCTCTCAAGCAGGGCTCCTGGCTGCAGCAGTGTCAGATTGTGATGGGGAATGGGGGAAGCAAGACAGGAGTGAACTGGTAAGTTTAATGCATTATTGTTACTCTAGTATGCCACTCATGTTAGTGCTCTGGTGGAGTCCTGACTGATTTATCAGAAGGAAAATCCTRATAGGTTCACTGTGCAGCTCTGGCTAAATAGTCCCAAATAAAGGATGAGTCAGTTCAGTTCTGATCATTCCCTGGAAGACCAGCTGGAAGACAGTGGATTTTGCTTAGGAAATGAGAGGTGGGCTRCTTGCCCTGGACAGGTTTTCATTGCAAAAGCAGCTTTGGGTTCTGCACAGGTTTTGCTGAAAACCCCTTGCTTGAATTATTGATCCAAGAGCAAGCATTCTTTCAGTCCCAGACGGTTTCATCTGAGAACTACAGGCTACCAACCTCTCTTTCTTTCATGGAAATGACCTGGTCACTTTGCTAACAACCATTGACTTCAGTCACTTTCCACAGTTTGCTTCAGGAGCTTGGAACAGGAGAATTTTGCCCACACCCATGAAGGAAGAGCCTGGACCAGCAGCACCGAGAAACTGGGGATAATCTCTGGAAGTCTGATCAGTGCATGAAAGTGTGAAAAAGTGCTGAGATGCAGAAGTAATTTGGACAGGGATGAAGGATGCACCTATTCACTGCTGAACTGATCCAGGCACCTGCTTTTCTCTCATGAGAGAAAAAAATTCTCGTGAGAACAGTGGATAGTTTATTTTTCAGTGGGAAATCCTTTACAGCACACTCTATAGAAAACTTGGAAAAGCTTTCATTGGAGCACAGTCCTCCGTCACGACAGGGTTTACTTAAATAAATTAAAAGCTTACAAAAAGACTGTCCTTTTGATGCCTCTTTTACATATATCCTTTTAAAAAAGTCACCCAATAAATGAGCCATGGCCATTGATTCTGTCCTGCTTTAAATCAATATTCACAGACCACTGAAGAAAGTTGTGCAAATCATCTGGCTTTGAGAACTCTTACTACTCAAAACAAGATCTGGCAAAATAGATAAAAAATTACWCATAACTGCAGATAAAATTGTGGCAGCAGATTTAACGGAAAAATATAACATTTTATGAACTCAGGGCAAAACAATATCTCCCAGAGCATATTGCAATCYGATCTTTGCAGATGTTATTAAAATAATGCAGAGTTAGATAAAAATGCATAAATTATACTTTATTGTTGTGGATTATACAATGTGTTCTGAAAGGGATGGTAAGCACAGCAGGCGTTTTGCTTTATCTAGTTTGACAGCACTTCTTTGCCATTAAATGAGGAGGCATAACTTCACATAATATGTGCAAAAGACAGAGAAGGAAAGGGCTAAAATCGAAAACTTTCCAGAGATGGGACTGTCTACTGGTGTRCTTACACAGTGACCTTGAGTGCTCAGTGCTCTCCCTGGCACAGACACTAACACAAAGAGCAGGAGAAACATTCTTCTTTGTTCTAAAATGATAATGTTTTCTTTAATTTTCAAAGCCTCATGCTCTTGTGCAGAGCTTAAGTGSCCTTTTGCTTTCATCTGCCCTTTTTCCCTAACCACTCCCTACAAGCATTTTTTCAGCTGTGCTCTGACCTATGCTAAGGACCATAAAGTTTTGGCTCCCCAGACCTGCAAATATTGCAGCTCAGACCTGTCACTGCACAAGATGGGTTTGAGGGCCAGAACTGCAGCACTGAATTTAAAACATAGTGGGAGGTAACCCCATCTCCGACTACTGCAATGAYATTTTTAGTTTTAGGGTTTTTTCCCCTCAGGCAACTATTTCTAAATGTTCTGGAGTAGAAACTAACAGATGGGATTTCTTTAAAAAGATACAAACCACAGTTTAGGGTTTCAATCTGGGTTTTTTTTTTTGGTTTTGTTTTTTTTTTTTTTTTTTTTTTTCTTTTTTTTCTTTTGTAATAAGAAAATTCATTCCACTGAAAAATGATACTTTGAAAAACACATTCAATTTTCTTTCTATTCTGTAGTCCTCTTCTAAAAATAATTTTTTTTTTTTTTTTTTTTTTTTCTACCAGAAGGTAGGTAATTAATGATTCAATGTGCAGCCACCATACACTGGAATTTAAGCTGCTGGAAATCTCATTTGTAACCATAAGAATGCAAAGAGACACAAAAAGCTTGATTTGTTTTTGTGGCTTTCCTGAGTTAAAATTAAACCTATTACCARGAGCTGACAATGCAATATTGTTGCATTAAAGCCATGTTTATACTTTTTCATGCAGAATGTTTCCTGTGAGTAATGACCTATAGAATTTGTGGTATTTTTTGAAAGCAGAGGTTAAAGTTATTATTCTGCTGTTGTAATATCTGTTTGTAGCCACACATGCTGTGCCTACTGCCTGCAGAGTTTGCTACCCTGATCACTGCAGTTAATAGGGATATTAGGCATTCACTAGACAATATAGTTCCTTTTAGTTATCCAGCAGGAGAATGAATTTTGTGAACATGCTGATTGTGGCYCAGATTTATCTTTCTGTAAGTCAGCTCTCTTTGGAGCCGGTGGGTTGCTCACTGCACCTCTGTTCTTCTCATTCATTTTTGAAGTTGCTCTGTTAAGAAGCTCCCAGCTCCCATTTAGTCAGCTGTAAACAGGAGGCAACTGCTCCAGAGGAAGGTAGTTATGTAATTAATGCATTGATTTAGATCTGTTTAATATAAACAGGAGACTAAATTTAAATAAAGGTGAAATACTCGGCTTCTTCTCTGTAACTTGCTTAACACAGAGGAGAAGTGCACTGGGGCAAAGAGTTATCCCTTCCTTGCAGAGACAAGAGCCTTGTGCCTCTTTTAGCACTGCCTCTAAGGAATGAAATGGCCTCCAAGAACATGGCACTAGTCAGGAAAGCAGTAATAGTTCAAGTCTAGAAGGCATTTAACAACATGTTTCATTTTAAGGTTATTTTTTTTTTTTGGTCCCACCAGCCTCAACAGGATTTAATAGGGCACTTAACATCCTTTCTGAGCAAGAATACTTTCCTGGAGTTGGCCTTAACAAGGGAACTCGCTAATTCCTTTTGCTGTGCTCTAATGCTCTTTGAGTTCTACCTTTCCTGCAGTACCTCTGAGGAGCTGGCTCTGCTTTGGTCAGGAAAAGAGTAAAGGTAAAATGTGTCATCGTACMTTTGCATCCCATCCTGGTCATCCCATGGCCAGTGTTTCTCTCACTCAGCCACYCTTGGATCTTGCCCAGTAAATGTAGAAGGTCACACCTGGGGTGCCAGCACCTGCACCAGACCCTGACCACACACGACAACCCTCTGAAAAATGAACCAAGGGCAGGGAGGGGTCATTCCAAAGGCAGAGCAGAATTGCTAACTGCTTTTCTGTGTAATTTTGGCCAACTATTTGTCCACTTCTAATTATGCTTTTACTGTTGATTTAATTTGTAACTCTACCAATATTTTCACATGGTCTTTGCTTAGGAGGAAAGTAAGCAGAAGAGTGAACACTGATTAGGGGAAATGAAAACAAATCTGTTTACTGATAATATATGTGGCATCACTGAGAYAGGTAAATGGTACTCAGGGATTGCTTTCTGCTCATATTTATGATCTTCAATATATTTGTGCATTTCTCATTTACTGCCCAGGCAACATTTGTATTTCCAAATTACAGGCRTATCATGATGATTTTGGTCACAACAAGGTTACAAATTCTGTCATTCAGCAGACCYACACTGCTATTCAGTAGTACTTCTGAATATGATTTTATTGATGTCTGCTCTCTTTGGAGAATACACTAAAATTCAAATTAAAGGTAAATGCCTTCTTTATGCACTGGAGTTTTTCATAGCTTTTCTTTCCCTCATTTCATCTTGAAAGGTCATTTTAGGAACTAAAAAGCCCTGTTGCCAACTTTTTAAATAATTATGATCTCCAATAAAATGCCATCTATTTTTAACATTGTACTTTTTAATGCGTCTTTTTTAAAGATACAAGTAGATGACTTTTTCCATGAATAATGTATGACTTCAGAAACTTTGAATGCTATGACATAAATTATCAACTACTTTTCTACTATTTGCTGATAAAGTGGGGGTGTTTTCCACACACTCTGTAGTCAGGTCATGTTTAGCTTTGTTTTGTTGCTGTATTTGAATGATGACATTTCATCATAGTTTATGCCACTTAATAGCATGAAATGTCAGAAGGAAATGATCATAACACTTCTGGAAGTGATAAGTGTTCACTGCTGGTACTTTGTGAAGTAAACCATGGTGCACTGTGTAAGGTAAAAGCAGACACCGTGGTAAAGGTACTGGGAATAGAAACAGACACTCTGACTGGCTTAGCAGAGGAAATATCTAGAAGATGTTTCAAAAAATGGTTGCTGTCTTTYAGGGATTTCCAGAGATGGGCAATATTGCTAAAAGTCAGAGAGAGCCCCCTGAGCTGTGTGCAGGGTCTGGTGGAACAGGATGGTTGGGCTTCACAATTGGTGGCTGAGTGTCCAGGGCAGAGCGTCCATGGGCACTGCAGAAGTGTTTCAATATCCCCATTTGCCAGGGTCASTGGTGGATGTATTTAAACTGGTAATTCAGACATGAAGCAGGAAAATGCTGAAACGTTTGAAAAAGGGAATGAGAAGAAAAATGAAGTTCATAGCTGAGACTGCATTGTGGCAGTTAAATATTCAGCTGGCTTAATGTGCTTCAGGAAATAGTGATGTTTAGGATGAAGAGAGGAAGAAAATTAGTAGAAGTGGAGAAAACCAGATAACATTTTTTTCAGCCAAGAAGCATATTAAAGCAAATAAAGAACTGGAGAGGAGAGTCTGCTGGGACCTGGAGCTTAGCAGAGGAGTGGCAAAGCAAATAGCAGGAGTTAGAGAGAATAAGAGAGATGGAAACTGAAAGGAGAAAATAGCCTCACAGCACATGGAGGCAAAATATCTGGAGGAGACCCCGGGGGACACTAGTGTGGATTTATGTCCTGAAATTATAATTAGGGAAAATGAGGGGATAAAATGAGATTTTGAATTTTTAGGAGCACAGAACTATTTCAAAGTTTTAAAGTAAGTTTTCTGCTGTCCTTGTCTGTTAATTTCTTTCTGAACTCCCCCATCCATTGCTTGTCCTTCCAGAAAGCACCTTGGCTGTGACACGCCCTGGGATGAACTGCACTTCTCCATGGAAGACACAGCAGGAAGAAAACTCYGGACAAATGGCAAAATCCATTTGTAACAAACAATAAATACCAATAAATTGCTTGCTCAGAAGTAGCACCAACATAAACAGGATGTGGCAACTGGAATGAGCCACATTCCAGTTAAATATTAAACAATGCTCACCAAATTATCAGATTTACGATGGGACAAGAGAATTTATATTTTTAAAAATACTTTATGGATGTCAGTTCCCTGGAAGAAGGCTATAGTTTGCACTAAAATTTCATGGAGTTGGACAGGCAAAAATGTGAATTACTCTCACACTTGGAAATCTAGAAATGTGTGAATCCTTTAGCAGGCTCTGGATGCAGAAAAACAAGCCTTACATTTGCCCATTAAAGCATCACTCACTACATCCATATGACTTTTGGTAAGGAAGACAATGGAAATGTGGGGTATTTGTGTCCTTGAGTCCACACATCGTATCAATGTTTATAAGATCAAATATTTATTAATTTAGGATGGCTCTGTTTTAAGGATGTGTTGCAGCTTGTTACCTTGGAAATCACCCGGTCAAAATMATCAGGAATTATTCAAATATCTGGMYATTGGATATTTTGCAAAAGCAATCTGAGTAACTTTGGAGAGTGGATAACTCAGATAAYGTTGATGAATATTTCAAATATTTAACTACAAATAATTCATTGCAGACTAGCAGCAACAAWGTCAAATCCAGCAAGTTGCAAAATAATTGAGGATTCATAAAATGTTTCTGGGAATCACCATGTAATTACCATTGTCTCCAGTGGTGGYACAGGAAAATAATATGCAATATTTCAGGATATTTAATTAAGAAGTGTCAGTGAGGTACCTTGAAGACAACTTCTATCACCCCCATATGACAGGCTTGTGTATGACTAGATGATGGATGAGTCCCCTCAGTATGAAAGACAGATGAACTGAGGAACATCACTGTGATATGCAGAACCCAGTATGATGAAGTGTGTATAATTGTTATTTACTCTTTGAAGGTGACCTATAAATAYAATGCTTTAGGTTTAGTTGTCTTGTCTTCTTTATAATGTAATTAAAAAACTCTAGAAMGTTCTCCAGTAGAAACTTTTTTTCTTTCCTTATTAATTCTTAATTATTTTGTTTATTCCCAAACACCTCTTATCCATGAGGTAAGTAACAGGTTTATGGTATCAGATATCAAGGAAAAAAAAGATGTTTGTGTGAGGGTGATTTCTTATGTGGTCTGCTTTGGATGTGGGAGCTGTTTTGAATACATGTGTGGTTCAGTAGTAATGTCAACAGCAAAACCCATCATCCCTGTCTTGGGAATTGTAAAAAAAGAGTTGTAGTTTCATGTTGAAAATGTAATATGAGATCGGGGCAAGACAGAAAAGAGAATTTAAAGAAAGATGGGTCTCCCAATTGTTGTTTCTGTCAAAGGAATTAAGGAATTACCAGTTTCTATTGATGATATTTAGCATAAATAATGGGCTTTGTGTTCCCTGCTCAAGTAACTGCTCTCTCACACTCTGGGAGCTGCATTACCTCACATTTTGACTAACTGCAGTTTTTCTCGCTGTCACCACACAGCTGCCTTGATCACTGCCTTCAGTTTGGGAATCCTTGCTTTTTACTCTGACTCTTGCTTACCAGCCCATTTGTCTTCTACTCTATCAGTGCCCTTCTCTGTGGACCCTAAGGTGATAATTACATTAGCTGTACTTCATCACCAGCTTGTTAGGGCTTGACAGTTGATTTTGGCTGACTATAATCAGCCTTGTCCCCACTTGTCATTGTCCCTTTGTGCAGTGGTTGAACATGACTCTTCCTACATTAGCAAGCAGTGTGCTCCATTAGAGTGGATCTGCTGAGTGAAATAACCTGCACTGACCTCTGTGCTACGTGTGGTTTTGGGGGCTTTGTGCTAGTTACAGCCAGGTCCCGGAGGCTGAGTGCTCGTTAGTGGCTGAAGCACATCTCTGGGTCTGTCTTCATCTGAAAGAGATCTGGATTGTGTGCTCTGAGACGGGTGTCTTGTGGAAATCAAAGCACGTGATGCTTGGGAGATTTAAAAATGCATTTCTGACCATCAATGCTGATGAAGGGTCCTTTGCTGCTTGCTGATGTTCCCAGTGCAGGGCTGCTTCAGCTGCTCTAGAGAGACAGGATTCCTAGGGATTCCCTGCCTGGGTTAAAAGGCAGGTGAAAATATTTCTGTGCTTTTTCTACAAGTAAATCTTCTCTTCCTGTGGTCATTTAGCAGAGGACAAATGCTTTTTTCTCAGTGTGTGCATCCTGAAAACCTGCATTCTGGGGTTATTCCCATGGAAGTATCTCAGTGTGATATCCACCTGACTTCAGTGGATCATTTCAATACTAGAACGGGTGAGTCTTCTTGTCCCTTCTACCTCTTCAGGATGTTTGGGGCCCTTTTTATTTCCTTTGCCATAAATTTGGACATGAAAAGGAGGATAATGGTATGCAYCTACACTTTCTCTCCCTCTGTGTTTTTGTACACGTCAAAGAACTTGATTTGTGTTGCTGAAGTCTATGGGTCTCTCATCTTGGACTGGGCATACCATTAATTAATTGATAATGATAACATTAGTTAATCATAACTTAAAATTATTTAATTAAAATCTGTCCATGAGTATACATTTAAAATAAACTACTAGAGTTCACTGAAAGATCTTACACATTAAGTAAGAATAGGTGTGGCTGAGACAGCTGATGAGTAAAATTGTGGTTGAAGAAATGCTCCATTTATTTGACAGGAATAATTATTTGAAACMRGATTGAAAGCAAGGGCAGAGTCTATTGTTTGCAGTTGTTGCAACCACCAATACTGGGAATAGGGCAGGAAGAGTAGGAGTTGAGAAAAGTGGTTGTGGTGGATTTTGATTCATCAGTCATGGGTTGTGTCCTGAGAGTAGAGGTGTGTCCATTTGTGAGTCCATTCTGACTCTTTAGCTGCAAAACCCCTCATGAGAGGTCACTGTTAATACAGCATTTGGTTCAGTGGGGCCTTAGCTCATATCAGAGAGAGATC
>NW_026623457.1:776936-780771 GCF_030028575.1 Malurus melanocephalus
TTTTTTTTTTTTTTTTTTTTTTTTTTTGCATTGTAGGTCAACACTAGAAGCAACAGTGATGCTTCTTGTTTTTCTAACACATGCCTATACTTGTGAAGACTCATAAACAGTATTATTTAGTACCAATAAGCACTGTTCAAAACTTGTTGACCGCACAGGAAAGATATTTACAGACAGAGTGAAAGCATAAACAATGCTTTATCATTGTCCAAAMCAAAAGAAAGTCAGCTTTTCACTGGGTGAAAAGTATGTAGGAAATGTGCATCACAAAAGTATCTTGAGATGTTAGAAGCTTTCAGCCAGGTCTTCAGCTACAAAACATGGTCTTAACACCRCTGATGTTGCAGAAGCTGTGGCAGTTCATACCAGACTGTCCTGGCCTTCTGATTTTTATTCTGCATTTTACACATAATTTTGGTCATCAATCTCTATTTATGTCAATGACAAATGCATATTTCACACAGTAGAMGTAGACAAAGAGGTGCATTCATTGTTCTAACTGATAAATTAGTGTCTTTGTTCAAACAACTTGCATTTACATTCACTGTAAGCGAAGGAAAAGCTTCTTAAAAATTTATAAGCTGACTATGCAGGTTAACTTAAATGTGCAGTCGTACAGTGTTGACTCAGAGTTAAATTTAGGAGCACTTTGCAAAACTAGTGGAAAGCAGAGCATTTGTTCAACATCACAGACTTGCAAATGGTTGGGCTAAATATATGGTGAGCATTCAGTCACAGGTCAGGCTCAAACAGAGCGCTCAGAGCGCTTTCCGTGCATCGATTGGTCTAATTTTGGAGATCATTTTGTGTTTTATTCAAAACTAGACAAGGCTGTGAGGAAAACATGGACCTATGGGATACAGAAAAAGACTGATGCATAAAGCAAGCCTGGGTGCTCTGCTTCTCTTCGTGTGTTTTGTGCAGCCACTGCTGGGAACAGTACCCGACTACCCYGGGTCAGGCTGTCTCTGAGCTGCCTCTGAGACACCTCCTACAGCAACACTGGGCATCCCCAGCCCATCTGACAGCAAAAGGATTTTAGTTTATCAATTATTTGCTCAGAGGCCTCTCCCAGTTCTTTGCAATCTGGGACCTGGGCTTTCAAACCCAGACATGTACTGTCTGAGTAAATGTGTAATTCATGTGKGTGAATGCACAGTGTGCTCACATAAATCAGTTGCTCTCATCCACGGGTGACCAGGCAGCTGCCTAACTGGCCATGTTCCCATACAAATACCTTATTTAGAGACAAGAATTAGACATCCATGATATGTGGATGTCATTGTATGCCCTTAAACTGATTAATGGGAAAATGATTTTTCACCCTTTATTTGTTTCACATTCTCCCATCTCCCTRTAGCCTGTCCCAGGACATAAAACACACTCAAACATCCATCCAGTGTTTCAGACTATAAATTCCTCCGGTAGGAGGATTTGCTTTATATGTTTCTCTGGAGCCTGGTGTACTCTCATGTGTTAGGGAAGTATTGAGCCCCTGCCTGTAATTCTCAGCAAGGCCGGTGTCCAATCCAAGTGAATTCACATGCCAGCCCACCAGCTGTCCCCAGAGGTGCCATGTGGTCACCCCGTGACAGCCACTGGTGCTGGGGGTGGACTAAGTACCCTGATCTTCAGAGTGTGTAGAGCTTGTGATTGCACTTGCTGAACTTGTGCCTCCAYGAAGACAATGCTTGAAGACTCTCCCTCGCCCCTTATAAAGGATATTTTTGTCACAGTGCACTGTTGAGGTAGAGGTCCATGTATTCTTATGTTAACTGATTTCAGCTGGGAATAACATTTTGCCAGATCTAACCAATTTTTTTTTAAACATGACCATCTAATACCTGTTCATTTAGTGCACCAAGTAGCTTCAAACTCATTAAAGAATGAAATAAGTCCAGGTTCAAATGTGCCTTCAAAATGAATGATCACTCCTGCTTGGGTGTAGGATGTCTCTGAYATGTTATGAAAATGGCTGCAGAGGCCTTTTTGAATTTGTTATTTAGCCAATGACTTGCTGACATCTGAATCTGCACAATTTGCTATGAATAATTTAAACCATAGGAAGCAGAAAATATAACTGAATTAAAAGACCAAAAAATGCTTGAAAATGCTTTCATGATCCTTTTTCTTGCTTAAAACTTGAAGATCAAACAAGAAAAAATTGCAGTTTAGGATCACTTCACGCTGTACAAGAAACCAGCAGAGTTACAGAGTGGAGCTCGTTGGGTTTATCTACTTTAAATGGCATCTCTTTGGAGTCAGTAGGGAAAAAGCTATAGACAATGAGGAAATATCAAACATTTATTTTGTGTGTTTTGACTTGTCTTCAGAGGATCATTCTGTAAACAATTTATGTCACCMGATAGGCTTTATTCCACCATGGTCTACAAATTACCTGTTGCTCACTTATTAATCCTGCTTTTCTGTTTAGTTTTCAGGTCAGCCCCAGAGGTGCAGAGCTTCAAAGAGTCCAGAGCAATGCTGGAATACAATGCTGGAGTATTTTCTGAAGTTTATAATGTATATCACTGCTCATAGGCTAAATTAGGAGATTTCTGCAGTAACCTTTGTTGCCATGGGAAGGATTGCCAGACTTGGGGTTTAGGTTGCAAGTCAAGAGGCAGTGGGGGGCAAAGGAAGAACAGTGTCTSTCTCCTCTCTGAAGCACCAGGTCCTGGTGGTGGCAGATGGCTGGATGCTGGGATCAAAGAAATTATGTTCTCTTTCACTGTGATAATTGCAACACTCCTTGCTGATTTCCGTGTTTATGATCATGGGTGAATTTGATATATTTCAATAGAAAAAGGTCCAGAAAAGTGTATTTTCTGTACAGTAATCAAGACAACTATAATCCTGGCTAAAATACAYGTGCTCAAGGTTGTAAACAGAGCGAGCCAGTGCAGTGACTGCTGGGCTTGATGTGTCATTGCTCTCAGCAGTGAGATGTTCCTTTGCTGTTGTGGTTGAGTGAGGGGTCTGTGCAGCCCATCCCTTACTGAGGCAAGAGCTGAGTGTCATCCAGGTGGAGAGAGCTTCACTTGTGCCTTAAATAAAGGATCAGCAGCTGGGAACACTCACCACAGACCAGTGCTTTTTGTCAGCTGGCTATTTGCAGTTATCCAGCTTTTTTAAAGCAACTTATAGGTGTTTTACAGGTCAATTTTTATGGCTTGCTTTGATGTAYGATGGGGGAGGCTGCACAGGCTGAATGTTTACTCCCATATTTTCTTGGGACAGTAACTATTTAACAGCTTAACTCTGCAACAATGTGTATTTAATTCCCCCTCCCACCCCAAGGCCATTCTGTCATAAATATCTCTAGATTTTTGAGTACAGAATTTGAAATATGAAGTCACCAGAATCCATATTCCACATGTGGATGTAGGAAGCAGCCTGGAGACATTTCTCGAGCATGCCATGCTCAGATAGAGGTCACACAGGCAAATGGCCATGACCCAGCTAGCAGTGAATTAAACAGCTTCCAAAGAGCACTTACCCTCCAGAAACAGAGGACTGACCTAAGCCATGATTGAAAATGTGTGTAAACAGCATTTATTTCACTTCACCACCGTTATCCCAGGACCAGGAAAGACAATGAGTGTGCATGTACAGCAATAAAATTTCCTATTTGTTGACTTGGTGTTCTGTGACAGCATTTCAGGGTTTTTTTTCGTTCATTCCCCAGGAATTTACTGTTTGTAAAATTCTCCATGTAACTATGATTTCTTCTAGAGGATCATCAGGAAGACCTGTAAGCTGTTTCCTGACAGGAGATTGAGAGAGAAGAGAAAATGAACTGTTAACAAGAATGCTGCCTGCTATCTGAATTGCC
>NW_026623457.1:780967-808808 GCF_030028575.1 Malurus melanocephalus
GACAGCTCAGGACATGTGAGTTAGGATTAGTGGAGCAATAATGTGGGTGTTTTAGAGTGGGGTGCCTGCTACTGCCAGCCTGACTGGGAAGAACAGACGAACCCCTCAGCTGGAAGAAGTCTCATGTTTGCATGGTCCTCATGACAGACTCCAACCATCCTGATATCTGCTGGACACCACACAGCAGGACATGAGCGGTCTGGGAGGCTTCTGGAGGGCAGGGATGGTGAATTCATGACAGTGGTGGTAGAAGAGCCAATAAAGGGAGGAACCCTGGCAGACCTGGTACGCACACACAGGGAGGAGCTGGTCAAGGCTGTGAAAGGTGTGGGCAGCCTTGGTTTTGGTGACTGTGAGCTGTGGAACTCAAAGTCCTTAGAGGTGGGGGAAATGCAAAAATCAGTATCACAATTCTGAACTTCAGAACTGTTTTTTTTTTTGTTTTTCAAAGAAATGTTTGGTAAAATCCCGTGGGACACGGCACTGAATAGCTGAGCAGTCCCTAAAAACTGGTTGATTTTCAAGATCACCTCCTCCAAGATCTAGAATGGTCCATCCTGACAAGTAGGAAATCTAGCAAAAGTGGCACAAAGGCTGCATGGGTGAACAAGAAGAGCAAGGAAGCCTTATCCTCATTTGAAGGAAGAGTGGGGCAGAGAATATGTAAATAAATTGTGCATACACAGGTCCTTGAACCTGAAAGAATTTGAAGGAATCTCCCTATAGAAAGAGGATTCTGCATTCTGGGCAGCTCTTCTACCATTTTGTGACATTTGTGAATTTAGTTTTTTTCTTCTGAAAAGAAAAATSGTTGAAATCTGATTTACTTTTCTCAATATTACAACTTCTCTAACCTTGCAAACACATTTCATAGCTGCAGGGTGATAGTAAAACTGTTCAGAGCTCGGTTTAAAACAAATACACATCTGGGCAAGAAATGGCAACAATAATTGTAAACAACTGAATACATTAAGTAATCTAAAGACAAAGTAAATAGTTTATGAAATGTAAATAGTTAACTACTGTCTACTAAAACTAYTATCAAGAATGAACCACAAACAGGAAAAAAGGGCAATAAACAAGAGARTATATCCACAACAATAATTTGGTTAGCCCTACATTGCAACATTTCTTAGGGCCATATTGATCTATTTATAAGACACACATTGTATTTGCAAATGGTGATTATAAAACCCCATGAAAGCTGTCCTGAAACTGTATTATTTATCAAGCACACTTTTCTTTTTTTGCTTCAGAAAGTGTTAATTAACTGTGGTGTTATATTTTCGTGAGACATATCAATTTATCCAAGCTGCTGTTCCATTTCAAAAGATGTCAGAATAAGATTCTTCACCTATTCAGTTGAAAGCTCACTATCCCACAGAGCCATTCTTTAATCACTTCAATGCATGCCTCCATAGAGAGCAGAAAGTGTTCTTGACTTTATTAAAATACATTTCTTTTCCAAACTGAAAACTAATCCAGATTCAGAGTCAAAAGATCATCTTGCTCAGTTCTAAAAGGTTTTTGAATTTTTTGTTTCTGATGTTAATAAGCCTTGAAAGTTTGAGTATTGTTGCTGGTGTATACTTTGATCAGTGGATTTGAAATGCGAGCTCTTTGGCCATGGCCCTTATTTTCWTTACATCCAGGCAGCACTGGGTACRATGGAGACCAAACTCATTCCATGACCTCTTAGTGCCAACAGCAATACACAGCAATTATAGAAAGAGTATTAATAAGCACACAAGTTTTGGTGAGACAATTTTTTCAAATTTCTGTCCCTTGCTTGGTCTGTGACTTTTGACCTGAGGTCCCCTGTAAGAACTGTACAGGATTTCCTAAGAGTTAGTGTGTCTTCCTGCAAAATGTGTTTCTAAGTTGAGTTGGGTGACACAAATGTCCTCTTCCCAGCTGCAGATATATCTGTTTGGTGACTTTTGTTTTATTTATGCATCACTRAGATAATTTTTCCCTTATGACTGAGCAGGTCTGTGAGCAGCACAATAAAGGGGACAAACAGGTGAGGGTGTTGCAGATGGCCATAATTCTATCCTCTTCTCCTGACCTCTATTAGATGGTTTTGAATTCATTCAACACAGCTTTACTTCTGGAACTGCTGTAACAGTCTGATGAAAAGTAAAAAAAAAAAAAAAAAATTCAACACAGCTTTACTTCTGGAACTGCTGTAACAGTCTGATGAAAAGTAAAAAAAAAAAAAAAAAAAAAAAAAAATAAAAAAAACCAAAAAACTAAAACCAAAACATTTTTAAAAAAAGAACAACATGAAAAAACTTGTAAATACAAGTCTTCATGCCACTCTTTTAATCCACCCAGTAGAGTGGGTTCAAAATATGGAGAAACCCAGTTAGGAAGTGGTCAGGCACTGGKAAGTGGCATTTGTGACTGCTCTGTTGAATCCAGGACAACTCAATGCAGAAGAAAGGTGCTCTGAGCATGCCTGGCCTGCCTGCTTCCAGCTTTGGAGGATACAGAGCTCCCCAGCAGCTGGAGGRGCTGCAGCAGCCAGGAGGTTGAATAGCAGTGATTTAAGCTAAAGATGTCCTCACCATTTTACTGGCTTGGCTTTTAATTTGTTTCCAAAACCTGCAAATGTATCCTATATATTGAGAAACTGTAGCAATTGGCTTGGCTTCTGGTTTTGTTTTCTTGCAGGCTGCAAAGAGCATTATTTTAATRGAGTTCTGTTTTACATTAAAACTTMATTATAATGTATTTGTTCTATCCTTCTGGTGCACTGCTTCTGATCATTGACATTCAAAAACTCACCCCACTCAGATGAAAGATTGATCCGATTCACATTTTCAGGAAAAGCTATAATGAGTGATCAGTTGTGGCTTGAAAACTTGGGTAGCAGGTTCCAAAATGAGCAGTATTTATGGCTGYTTTATAAGCACTTAAAAACTAGGACGGAAATACCAATATAGCCTTGACTACCAAAGAGACTTTATAAAATCTCTCTTTAAATTATAATGTCTTGAATTTAATGCATTTTAATGTTCTTAATTTTGAATTAGGAAGGGAAAAGAATTCATGACATTTGCACTGTGTGACTCTGCTATGTGGTAAGTCACAGCATCTCATAATGGCTTAGATGRCAATAATAAATAAACTAAATGGGCCTTAGGCTATTTTTTTTTTCTCATTTGTATGCACAAAGATGTCACCAAAGTCACTTGTTTTCTCTCTGTAGTGGTAACAGCCCTTATTTAAACTATGGTTGTTATAAAAGTCACTTACCATTATCTTCATAATATTTTTTATCACACRGTTGAACTTCTGAATCCACGGTATCTCCTGTGCTTGCTGTTGAGACATAGCTGAAAATTTGGATAGAAGTCAGTATTTACCTGTTTAATAAAGAAATGTATGGAAAAAAAAAAAAACCCAACTGTTTTGGATGTTCTGTATTACACTTTGTTTTTCCATATCATAAAAAAACCCCACTGCTGGAAGCACAGTAAACAGGGATGTCTGGGTGGGACTGGCCGTGGTAGTGGAAGAAGTTCTTGTGTTTTGGAGATAAATTAACTGGCATATTTTGTTGCTTAGTGGTTTATTAGGTTCACTTCATTATTTGTAGGTTCACTGGTTTGATTGCTGTTGGTAATGAGAAGTTCTAGTTATCATTTCTAGTTTAAAAGCAGTTTTTTACTTGAGTGGGGTGAAAGGTCAAAGGCCTTGTAGCTGAGGGAGTTAAGTTTCCTGTCTTTAATTGCTGCTAATGAATATTCAGCTGTTGAAATGGAGAGAAAAGTAGTAGAAATCAAAGTGACTCGTGACTAAGAGAGCCCAAAGAGCACCAAGTTACAGGACTTATCTGGGAATTCAAGTGCTTTGTGTTTTATATATTGACTGTGTGAATAAGCAGCAGGAGTGTAATGTCCATGAAGGGTTACATGAGGAAATCACTTTTTTTAAAGAAATGACACCAGAAATAATTACAGAATCACAGAACCAGTTAGGCTGGAAAAGACCTCTGAAATCATCAAATCCTACTCATGATCCAGCACCTCAACTAGACCATGACATGATGTGCTGCCTCCAGTCTTTCCTTAAACACTTCCAGAAGTAGTGACTCCTCCACCCCCCTGGGCAGTCCAATCCAAAGTTTAATCCCCCTTACTGCATAGAAATTCCTCCYAATGTTCAACCCAAACCTCCCCTTGAGGCCACGTCCCCTTGTCCTATCGTTGGTTTCCTACAGGTTCCCTTCTWCCCTGGGCGTTTTTCCAGCCACTCTGTCCTGTAGCACTGCCTGGGGTTATTGTGGCCAAAGTGTAAGACCCAGCATTTGGTCTTGTTGAACCTCTTATTTCAGTTCCTGACCCATATATTCAGCCTGTCCAGGCTGCTCTGTAGAGCCCTTCTACCCTGCAGTGATGCCTAAACCTGGCTACCTGCAACAGGGGCTAGACAAAATTAAGACATAAAAAGCAGTTGTATTTATTGAAGGGCCTTTTGGTACATTTAGGGCGTTCACAGCCCACCCAKGGGCTACACCCAAAATGGACAAGCAGTCACAGGTTTTTCATGCTYGGTAAGTTTTGTCCATTTGTATACTGGGGGTTAATCCTCCAGTTGCAGCTTCAAGTACTGAAGTAATTTCCTCCAAGTTTGCTCCCCCCAGTTGTTYACATATCCTGGGACCTGAGACAGTAAGGAGTCCCTGAGTTTTGGCCTAGAGAGGAATTGTTTTGTCTAAAAAATGGAAGAACAGCTTAGTACTGTATATGCAGTCTGAGTTGTACACTAAAGAATTCCAGGATTACAGACACATGAAAAATATAGAAGCTAAAATCCTAAGGCATCACCAGCAGATTGACACTTGCACCCAGCTTGGTGTTGCCTGTGAATCACTAAGGATAGACTCAATCCCCTCATCCAAATCAYCAATAAAAATATTGAATAGGACTGGGCCCAATGCTGATCCATGGAGGACACCACTAGTGCCTGGGTCCCAGCTGGATGCAACATCATGTTCTTGGATGAGAAAAGTCACCAAAGTTCTTGGATAAAAAATTCAAGACTCTGTTTAACAATGTAATTCAGAAGAGTTTGAAAAGAGCAAGGAGAAAAATTGAGAGGAAGCTGCAAGGCAGGTCAAAACTTGTAGAAACATAGAGTGCTGGACAGCCAAACACCCATTGAAGAGGTGTTTTGTAGAGGTACATACACTTCAGGCCAAGGCAGAAGTAGAGCTTAGATAAATGAGAAGTCTTCTATCTAAGGAACAGACAAAATGTTTTGTGTCCTGAAGAGAGARGATGAGCAACCAGTAAGAGAAGATAACATGGCAGGAAAGAAAACAAGAACAGAAGGCAGTTTTGCAAGAAAAGAGGAAAAGAAAATGGAACAAGGAATAAAGACTGGGGAGAGAACAAGATGACAATGTATTAAAAGCAGAGAGTACGAACAGAGGGTGAAGAGAGCACAGTGAATCAGTATGAGGGAAGGTAAGTGATGGAACTCTTACTCAGTGTTCAATAAAATGAAGTTTTCTTGGAGGATGGCAGCTCCCTGAGGTGCAGACCTATAGATTGCAGCTTAGAAAACGTGTGCAAGGGAGTGGGGAACATTTGTGACTCACCTTCATATTGGGTCAGAGGACATTACCAGGTAACCTTGGGATCAAGCAAGCAATGGCTCAGGTGATTTTTAGCCCCTTGAAGGGAATGAAGCTGTGAGAAAATAATGCAGTTAGACAGGTAGCCCAAGACAGATACCACAAGAACTCGGGGTATTTGGTCATTGCAATATTAGTTTGGACATTACTGATTTACAAAGATGGTGCAAAGGTAGCTTTGAGGCCAAGATTCACAATTTCAAGAGGAAACTCGRAGTACTAAAGGAGTAAGTGAATGTAGCCAGCCCAGACTGAGGAACTTGGGAACTAAGTGCAAATGACTCTGGGAATTTACTTCTGTCAGAATAATGCAAATTGTCAGAAGGTTCTTTTCTAGCCTAGAGTCAGTCCTTAGAGATCAGAAAAAAAATTAGAAATAAATGGAGAACCTATATTGAGGAGAAAAACTAATGAGCAAATTAACCTGGCTTTTTCAAGGCAGTCATTACTGGTATAAAAAGAATAGTGCTGGAAGTTCAACTAAGTTAGAACTGGGAAAGGGTATTAAAATGAATACAGTGAAAAGGTTTGCTTAGCTATAGGAAACTTAGGTCAAGGAACTTTTGTCTAAAATGATCCTCCTGTTTTGATCAAAAAATAGTATTATTTTGCACAGGCAGAGCAAGTATTATTTAATCTGACCCAATGGAAGCCGATAAGGGATATAGGAACACTGTCTGCAAATACATCTGGGTGGAAAGGCACCACATTATCCAGTTCAGTCTGGATAATGGAGGAAAGTTTCTGACCATGAGAGCTTTGAGGCTGTGGAAAGGCTTTCAAATGGGAATAAAGTGGATCTGGAACAATTTATGGCTGAGATTGTCAGAGTTATCTATGACAGCAGGAATCTTTATTTGGTGATCTGGGAGTTTCCTTCCACTGCAATGTTACTTCCAGTTTGAAGGTTAGCATAGCAAATCTTCTATCAAGGAAGGAAAAGACATTTGTGTGGAAAAAAGTTTGCACAACGACAGAGATGGGAAATACTACAGCAGTTTTGATAGTCTGGGTGTATAATTATTATAGGCTCATTATTAAACAAGGCATTTTGGGATGCATGTAGTTTTATAACTCCCTTCTTTAGTTATAATTCATCTTTGGCTGGAAATGAAAATAGAAATGAAAATATGAAGGTTTCAAGAAAACAATGAGAATTTTTATTTCRTGACATGAAAATATTTAGGTTAAAAATGGATAAAGAAAAATGATTTAAGTATAATCTCTTCTAACAGCCTACCAAACCTTCACCTCCAAACTGAATTGATCTAAATTACATTTCTTTCTCCTTTCCCTTGACTGAAAGCTTTTCAGGAGTCTCTTAGAAGAGCGTGGATCTTCAGTTCCTTTTCTTGCTTCTCTAGTTATTTCCACATGCCACTTTTTGTGTTGAAAATTGTACAATGATAGGAAAACATATCATATTGCTTCAGCTGTGGGATAAATCAGTAAAGGCTACTCTCTAATGTTTATAGCAGAGAATAGACATATGTTCTGAAAAGACATTGTTGGGGCCACAAAGCTATATGGGATATGAATGAGAAGGATTTTAACTAGAGCTGTGGAGTGAACCAGCAGCTCTATTAAAGTTTGAAAATATTTTAAAAGTCACTTGTGAATAAATAGGTGGATAAACTTGCAACCTCTTCTGCAAGACAGAAGATGAAATGGACCTTGCCAAGATTCCTCAGTAACCTTAGATAACAGACAGTTGTGCTCAACAGGCTGTATCAACATTTTGCAGCTATTTAGAGGCAGCATTTCATACCCAAAGGGTAGGAAAATGCGGTTTGTAATAGAACAGCTGCTGCTAATAATGTAAGTGATGARCTGAAATGAACAATGGATATTAAGTTTTTTAAGTTGCTCTAGTCCCCTCTGGCTATGCTACCTATTACAGACATGCTTTGATTTCACACCAGAGTATATCATGATACAATGGGAACCATACTAGTCAAACCAATATGAAACTCAAATCAGACAATGTATGTTTGTGGGAACAAATGGGATAGGATTTAAATCTTTTGTTCATGTGTTATAGTTTTTTTTTACAATGGAGCTTTTCAAAGGGTTTTATGTGTCTATAAAAATAATAATAATTAAAGAAAAGAATAGACAATCTGAGAAAACTGTCTTGACAGTTAGAAGAATCCCAGATCTTTTATGTTTTATGATATTATTAGGCTTAAATTGAGGGATGCCAATGCTGAAACAAGTGATTGAGAAATATGTGAGAGTGCATAGAAATGCATAATTTCTTCTGTGCGTTAATAATCTATTCAGTTAGGAAACAAATTCCTAAAACACTTCAATTATAGTTGTGAGAAATGTCCTGTTGCTGCAGGCAAGGTTTGTTAGATGCCAGAAATAAAGAATAGAAGTCAAAYCCAGAAACACTGAGTAATGATGAGGTGCACTTTATTAACTTATTTGACCTATTGATTTTAAACAAGGCAAATCTGAATTTAGCTCAGTTGTCAGTTCTGAATGAAGTAGGACTGAGGGAATGTAGTAGCCTATTTTTTCATAATGCATCTCCTAACTTTCATCTTTTGACTCTTATTCATTTTGTTCTTCCTGAAATATTTGCATTTTTTATGTCAGCTTCGTAACCTGCCTAGATGTACGTGGAGAATGGTTTGAACCTTTCAAAAGAAAATAGTGCTGATTACCCACAGCTCACAATAGATTGATAAACGTCATGTTTGGAGAACAGAGACCAATKCAAACTGCAGACAGATACACAACTGTTTCCAGCTTCATTTTCTGGAATGCATTCGTACCCTTCAGGTGATTTACTTTCTCAGCCTGGATTGGAATCATTACTCCAGTTATACCTATGYCATTTGATTGTGTGTTTGTAGCAGAGAACAGCTGTCCACTATTTACTTGTGTGTTTAATTCCTGTTTTTCAGTTCTATTCATGCTCTAAAAAGTAATAATATAATTTATTCTTATGGTGCTTTATGTTATTGCCATTTGATTCATTTTGAWCTTTCTTCTCTAGAGAGGCATCATTTGCCTCATCATTTATTTGATACCCACCTGTAGACTTACTGTACTGTCTAATCTTCCTGCTAAAGTTGTATCAGAAAAAAAGAATGAGYTCCCTTCCTGGCCAATTATCCCCCRAATCTTATGCATCTCTACTTTAGTATCTGCTTCAGTGTGCAAAATAATTTGATGAGATATTTTTAATGTAATTTATGAGAGGATCAAATCCCATTTTTTTCCTCTGAAAACTCTTCTTTTTCCACTTCCATGTGAATTATTTGTGTGTGATATGTCCCCATTGGGATGAAATGTGTGTGTAGCCCCACAACAAAGTACCCTGCAGAAGKGATCATGCAGTTTTGACTAAATTCTGTAGGTACACCTGAAAGAAATGTTTATAAGAACTATAAGGAATCACTTTTCAGAATGCAGCAGAACCTTAAATCTCTTAAAAAATATAGTTAGCTATTTAAATTCAAAAGAAAGMCATATTTAATTTMTTTTAATTGCATATCTTTTCTGCAMAAAAGTAAAAGTTTTATTTTTGCAGACATTTTGTATTTTATCTTCTTTTTTTCTATCCTGCTTCTTGGCATGGGTTTGTCTTTAATGGCTCCTTTTTGAGAATTCAGATCCAGTAATGTTTTCCTCTTGGGTGACAATCATTGAATTGGTTGCATCTACAAAGAACATTTATGAAGGAATTAGTCAAAGGTAGGGTACCACAAGTTCTTTTGGACACGTGCAAAAGATGGAAAAAAGGGACAGTTTGGCTTGATTAAATTCAGGTTTTATGAACATGGAGCAGAAGAAAAGACTTTATTAAGTTTAGGAGTTACTTAAAAATTTATGAGTCTATGAAAAATACCAGCTCCTTCCTAATTAAAAGAAAATCAACAACAACTTARAAAGGATCCTAGGAAATGTGAAAGAGCAAGAGGTAGCAGCACTATGAAAATGTTGTTTTGCTTTGTTTGCTTAAAGGAGCCTGGGAGTTGACTCAGCCTTACCACARCCTCAGTCACAGCCCAGCTGAAATCCAGGGTCCCTCTTGCTTGAGGATTTGCCTTTGCTGCAGTTTCTGTGTAATCTCCAAAGTGCCCCCTTGGCCCAGGGCATGTTGCCATTGTGCTCTGAAGGTGGAAGATGATTTATTAGCACCCAGCAGTGCAGTTGCCTGGCTTGAAGATTCCTTAGACAGGGCTTGTATGGCTTCAGTCTGGGTGGCCTCAGACAGGTTTTGTCACAATTTCAAACCTTCCTGCTATTCTTAGGAAAAAAATACATTGATTTAGCAGCAAGRTCTGCTGATGGGAGCATGCCTGTGAGTTGCTTCTGCTTTTGCTGCTGGATTTCCACCCCTGCCAAGTGCTTTGTTTCCTCTGTCAGTTGTGTCTGCAGCACATGATGACATTACACTGCCCACTCACCCATTGTGGCCTTGGTGGCTGCTCTTGTCACATGTTTTCCCTTTCCATAGCGCTGTGTTCCTCAGGCGTGGTCTGGAAAGGGTTTCTAAATTCCCAGAGGTTGTGATCCTGCTTGCCCCAAGGCAGCAGGGCATAGTTTGTGGTTCAAACTGTGGAGATCTGTCCTTCCCCAGTCTCTGAGTGTATCAACACACACACTGGTGCTGGTTTTCCACATCAGGGAAGGCACTGAGACACCACCTGAAAATATCAAACCCATTTTATAATTTAATAATTGTTTGGCCAAAGAGAGACTTTTAAGGATGATAAAAGTATGGTTACAGGTGACAACAGTGCTGCCTCTAAAATCAATATGTTATTACTCCTGTCTCAGAATGAGGACATTGCCATGTCAGAGCTCAGCTGCTCTCATGGCTTTTCCACCCAGCAGAGCTGATTTTGAGAGCCCTGCAAGTGTTTCCCAGGCACATATATAACGTGCAGCGAAGTCTGGTATGAAGAAACTTGAAGAAAGGCTGCCCTGAGATGACAATTCACAGCCAGAAATCTGAGATAATTGTGGGATCCAGGACCCATTGGGATCAGCTTTTATTTCAGTAGAATGGTATGTASCTAGAGTTTTATGGTTCTCTACTATTTCTTACAACTATTTATGGAAGAATTTTATGGATGACTTTTGGTGTCTGCACGAAGGGATAATTGTAATATTTTCCTTAACAATACTAGGTGATTATTTGCCTTGTCATTCTTGAAATGCATGAAAATGAATTGCCTTTCAACTGCATGGAGTGAAAATTGGCCAAAAAGAAGCATTGAACAGCAACAAAACACTCCCACAACCAAAAAAAAAAAAAAAAAAAAAAAAAGAGAAAAAAAAACCCAACCATTTTTTCATCACTCTTGCACATGTAATATGGAACTAGCTGCTCATTCTTAGCACTTCCTCAGTCCATGTGTCTCACCTTGCAGAGCATGATTGCAGGATATACATTTTCTAGGGAATTAGCAGCGATAAACATTGATATTRCAGTATTAAACACATAGTAGCAGCAGTAACATTCAAGAAAAATCTTGGCAATTGTCAGCAGAGATTGAAGAACTTCCACAGAATTTGTTCAAATCTTGCTGCAAATCCACCTCTCCCACAGCAAATGGAACTTTGYAGCGCTTGGAAATTACATCTGGAAGTACTTTTTTTCTGTACAGCCTAGAAAATCTAGTCTCTCAGCTCCTCTGGCTCTCCAGCCTCCAGAATTGCTGCTTGAATGGATATRTTGTGCAAAATCAGATTGATTTGGCATACAACAGGGTGCTCTCATCTCGTCACATAGAAAGCCAAATGCTTCATTAAATATTTTGCCAGTTCTACTTTTTAGAAACAGCACTTAACAGCGCAGTTACTGCAGCCATTACAATCCATCGAAGTGCAGCAATAAATTGCCTGTCACCCGAATGGGAAAGTTTACATAATAGAAGAAAATACAAGCTTTTATGGTACTAGCCATTGAAAAAAAAATATATACATTTTCAGAGTTTGGATGTTAGATAAAAACTGCTGGCATCACAGTGTAACAGCCAGGATGCAGGTAGAAAGTAGTATTAATAGTCMCTGCCTTTCTCAAAAAGGGTGCTTTTAATTTCTGTTTTTAAAGTTTATKCTGTTACTTTTGCTTCTGAGTAATTCAGTGAAAATGAAAGGCTGCAGTTCCTTTTTCTACAGATATCTGTCCTAGGAACTAGACATGATTGTACAGTATGGACTTGGACAGAAGCCCAGATTCTGACTTCTACCAATGCTGATTTTTATCCGTTCTTCTCACCCCCATGGTCCTTGCATGGACCTGCTTTTGAAGATGCACAGTGTGAAAAAGGGCCTAGAAATTAATTRCAGACACCAATGTTTTCTCATTGCAGACAGGTGTGTTGGGTTCCACATATTAAAATCATCGCATTCTAACATACATAAAGAAAGCAATAAGGCTGAAGCCATGGGTTTTTGTTGAAGACAATTTCCACAGCAGACAGGTAACCAAGCGATTAGACTTTCACAGGTCAAGGTAATGCATTCAGGAATGCCATGCCTGCTCACAGAGCACAGGTGTGGCATCCTCTGGGTGAGGACATTACCAGTGGAAGTGATGCTATGAAAGAGCTCTTTTTCAAATGGGCTGTAGCTGGGCACTGCAGCGTTTGGGTGGCAAAGTCTGGAGCTCTGGAGGCAGAGTCTAGGCAAGAAAAATTCTCACCTGCCTCTTGGCCAAGCAGGCAGCTTCAAAAGCCACCCAGGCTACTGCTGCTTTTTACTGGGGATGTAGAAAAAGCTGGGGTGCTGCTACCTTAGATGCAGACAGTGTATGTCAGTGGGTGGCATAACTATGGCCTCTGAAATTCCGAGACTGGTGATAAATAAAATTTAACAACTTTCTTCAAATGCAAATATATTTTYAAAATTTGCATACATCTATGCAAAGAAGAGTAAATACATTCAGAACTTCTGTGATGGAAAAATATTTCTTTAGACTCAAATACTTTAGTCATTGTTAGCAGTTCTTCTTTTGCTTGAAGTGCCTGACAGGAGTCACCGGTGTTTGCCCAGGGTAGTCTGGGTAGGTCATTGCAATTCTTGCAAAGAAAGGCYAGGCACAGTACCCTTTAATTTTCATGGACAAGCTTGGTTGAATCACTGGAGAAGCCATCAGTGAGCTATTCATAASCAGGGACTTTTAATGTATTATGCTCTTCATATATATTATGAACTTGTGTGGCCCTCTAATTACCATCCAATCATCAGAGCATCAAAGTGTCTTACTTTGTTTACAGTCCTGAAAAAACAGAGTCAGGTTTTATGAGCTTGACAATATATCCTTTTTTTTGTTTGTTTATATTACGTGATTCCTTTTTAATCACATGAGAAGAAACTTTCTACATAATTATTGCAATAAACCTTTTGTGAGACTTTTAGAAAAATTATTTTGTACTTGCACTACTGAAAATGGATGCTGAGTCCTATTTATATGTTCAAAAATAAGCCCTTAAATCTTTTAAAGTACAGAGGGCTTGGGGGACCTCCCTGTAGGTGCCCCTGTTTATATTGCCAAAGTTTAGCTAGTGGTTGCAAAAACCCAGCAGCCAACTTACTAATGAGCTTGTTTTGACAGGACTGCATAGCTCATTGCTTATTAATGCAGTGTTGCTGGCTGGATCATGCCACACTTTCTGGAACTGTAAAAGTGATTCAAGAGACTGTATCAAAACCAAGCTGCAAACATAATTTGGAACCAGACTTGCTGGATTCACAATCCAGTTCAAATAATCAGGGAGAGACTGCCATTTTCCCATGCTCTGCTATTCTCTTCAGCTCAAAACTTTGRGAGTCTTCAGTATTCTGAGACGAATTTATCCTGGGGATAACTCAAATGGAGTGAGTGAAGTCACACCAGGGATTCATTTGGCTCATTACTAACATCTTGTCTCCTACCAGCATGCTCTGCATTGCTCAGCTGACACACTCTGGGGTGTGATGAAGACAGAAATGGTCAGTTCAGCTTTCAGCCTCCTCTATCTTTTCCCTAGCAAATTGGTTTTTTTTTTTTTGTATTTTTAAATTAAGAACAAAAGTGCTATGGGCTGAAAAGAGTTTAGAAACCAAGGAATATTAAAGTCATAGCAGAGGGAATTGCAGGGATCAGCRGGGAGATAACTTCCTCAAACTTTTTCCTCCTATGGAGGTAGTKGAAATTTTGCAGTGTAATGCATTTTGTTAATGTGTTTAGGGATCCATGAGGCCTTCACGATCCCGTTGACTTGCCTTAAACTTCCTATGGGTTTTTCCATATGCAGTATTTCTGGAAGAATCCTTTTCCCTGCTCAATTTCTAACTGAAATGTATAAAGATTGATTGACATCAATCATCATCTATGACACCAACAATCTCTGACAAGCTTGAAGAATTGATCCATTTGGCCTGAGAATTAATCTGGCATTGAGGTCTCAACAGTGTCTACTCAAGGATGACCTCAGGGCATGTTTTGCAAAGAATCTTTATTAATTTGGATTTAGAAATCTCCAGAATGAATACAGTAGCTCTGTTTTATTATTCCATTCACACAAACGCATGGAGGGAAACAATGTAGGTTGGAAAGCATGAAACTTTTCTTCATTGTTTTCTAAATTAAAATATTAATGACATTGGGATTATATTCCATACATGCACATGTCTGTGTGTGGGTACACTCAGATACATGATCGCTTGTGAACACATGCACACAGAGAAGCATGATCATCTTTCTCCCTGAGGAGGCATTTGTATCTCATTGATTGTACGACATTGCTCTTAAAAAACATGGAGAATAATGATATTTAGATTAAACAAAATTGTCACTTTAAATCCAGAAAAATTATCTTAAGATGATAACAGTTAAATTCTATTTCCAGTTTTATAGAGGAGGTAAGAAAATTACAACATTACACAAAACTTTGCCAGTAGGTSTTTGCCAAGAAAACATAAGTCTGGAGCTACATTGTACTAGATCAGATCAAATCTCTGAGGATCAAGACTTGAAAAACAAAGAAAAAAACCCAACTATATAGTCATGCAGTTCTTGTAATTGKGATTTTGTCACCTCCAGGACTGACAGAGGATCATTAAAGTGGATCTTCAGTACACTCAGCTTCTTCTGATTTTGGACCTCTTCAGCCCAAGAGCTTCAGAACACCTTGTGTTGCTCTGATACAAATTTCTTAGGGGTTCTAAGAAACTTATTTATCTACAAGTCTGTGTGTCTAATATAAGCCCAGTACGGACTTGTCTTATATCCTTTGTGAGACTAGAATATTGTCTTTTATTTGCAGAGCTCCCACAGAGGTCACTGGAATTACCTGGATATACTTGAAAGCCAAACTTGTTCTTGAGTTCATAAAAGTTAATAGGATCAGTAGAATACTGTAATTAGGAAATCTCCTACACTTAGCAGGAACAGTAGGATTTAATAACTTATGATTTCAACTCTGATAGACATTCATGGAGTTAGAACAAACTTTTGTTATTTCCATACTGAAAGAACCTGCACGGACTGGTTTTGCTCCCAATATTTTATATGATTTATAATAAAGGCTCTTTTTCTTCTGTGAAAATGAATCCAAGGGACAACTTTTCCTCTAAAAGTATTTAAAATGGTTTCAAATTTGCTCTCTGTATGCATTGATTAAATAGAATAATATTCACTAAGGATAGGAGTGCATCTAAATATTACCTTTTTATTTGTACTACTAGGTATTCAGCCACGCTATATCCCTGTAACCTTTCAGCACTCATTGCTGGAATCAGAAACAGGAGACTGTGGTACATTGTCTTTGGCTTCATGATAAGATGATTGTTTTGTTTCAGCCCATGTTGCTTTCACTGTCATGGAATGTGGCTTCAAAAACTAGCTTTGAAAAAAAAATRTAACATCTCAAATTGAAGAAAGCTGACTTAAAGAAAAATGTGCATTATTCCGCATACATTTTTCGATGTATTATATATTCATGTGGTATCCTAAATACTAAAAACTCTTCAACCCTGGCTGAATTAAACACAAAACACTTTTTGACTCTTAGTGAAACATTTGATAAATAATAATTTCTCTGTTTTTGTTGAAAAGCTGAAAATTGTCCACATTTCCTACAATTTCTTCCCCCAAAAATGCTTGATTCTGGGCCAATGAGATAATTATATGATCTTTCACTCTCCTCTGAAATAAAAAGTGTTCACATAAAACAGGGCTATTATTAAGTGTGACATACAAGATTCTTCAATATACACCAAACATACCATGCTAAATCTTACTAAAAGGGGGAAACAAGCTGCCGTAGTGATGGTGTTGTGATCCTTTCTAACCACCTGTGCTGGGATTAACTCTTCTAAATTTTATCACCTTTAAAGCAGGAGTTGAGTTTTAGCTGATCATTACAGCTTCTGCTGTTCTAAGGGAAGTGAGGTGAGCCTGGTCCCTGCAGTGATGCCAAAGGGCTGGAAAAGATTTAACAGTACTGGGAAGAGGGAAAGGTGGAGGGAATTCAAAATGCTGAGGAGGGTGGGATAACCCAGAGGGGGTGAAAGGACAAAAGGTAGACTTTCTGCTCAACAAGGGAAAGGAACATTGAGGACTCCATCACACTCCATGAAATGCTTCCATACTGTAAACAATAAATAAATGTAGGGTGAGAAGAGTCTCTCAAGGAAGGCTGTAGCTGGCTTGTTGCTTAGATTTAGAAATACAAACCATCCGGGAGAAGAACCCAGACACCTCAGAGGAGAGGTTGAATTCCTTCACTAGTCTGTGTTTTTCATGTCAAGACCAACAAAATTAAAATGATCACTAATAGAAAGGTATTTATAGAATTTTCTCATTCTGTGGAAGATGCATTTAGAGTTGACCAAAAATCCTCTCCTCAGGAGACCCATCATGACGGTGTGGTCCAAAGTGGGGCTTCCTTTCAGTTTCTTCTGATTATTCATTTCTTCCCTAATGTGGATGTTCCAAAGTTTTTAAAGTTTTATTGCTTTTCTACAAATAACTAATGCACCTGTTGATATGGAGGTGGCTCTTTTTTCAGAGATCTGCATCCATTTAAACACACAGTTTTGCTAAGAAAAAGGATACAATYAGGAAGAAATTCCTTACCATGAGCGTGATGGAACTGTTAGCCCAGAACATCCTCGGAAGTGCTCAAGGCCAGCTTTGACAGGGCTTTGAGCAAGTCCAGGGAAAGAGTTCATTCCCATTTCAGAGGGGTTGGAACCAGATGATCTTTAAAGGTCTTTACAACCAAAACCYTTCTAGGATTCTATGAAATKTAACACTGGTTGGTTTGGCAATTAAAGCTGGATTTTTATTTRGTGCATTTCATGAACACTTGTCATGTTTTCTTTGAATGTGTTTAGATTTATCTTTGGGCATATAATGCCCATCTTTGCTAAAAAGTTAGGGAGTGTGTTTATATATCTTCAGCACCCTATAGCCTACRGATGTTTGAAGAAAATACCAACAGCAAGAACAACAAAAGCATTTTCCAGRACTTTAAAGAAACAAGACTCCATGAAGTCCTTTCCAACTGTACAGTTCTTCATCAAATATTTTTGCAGCTGGGCTGCTCTGGGGCAGATGCAGGCTATGAAAACAGGTAGCCTGTTGGTACAGAGGCCATCACATCTCAGTTGCTTGGATCTGTTTAATTAGCTGTGTAAATATAGAAAGTTATGAACTAAACTTGTTCAGAAATGGATACTTCTGACAAACTGATAAATGCTACAGTAATTTGCAGAATTAATAAACAGGAACAGATCATTAGCTTAGTATGGAATTAATTATGGTTATCTGTAGAATCTCAAATTTCTTCCTTCTAATCTTCAGAAATTTTAAAAAACAAAGTGAGGATAAGGTTCAGACATCTGATTTCTTTAACACAAAACCCCCTCAGAATTACACATGGGCGTTACTCATAATTTCATGAATTCTCATTTATTTTTTAGGAGTAAATGAGGTATCTTTAACAAAAGGTTTAAAGAATTTCATGAAAGTGTGCTTTTCCAGATGTACAATATTGCTGGTTTGCTTTTATATGGCTGTCATGAGTTTCAAAGTAAATTTAACCTTAATTATGTTGAAAGTCTCTGTAGATTTTTTAAGTAGCTGCAAATCTTCAATGCTGAATATGGAGCAACAAATTTCCTATTAGAGAAACATATTGTTAATTTGTTAAACAAGTCACACCTGATTGCCAGTTACACCTCATTGGTATGCTGTTGAGACAAGCCCCTTCACATTTAGTTAGGCATTGCTTCAAACAACTTGCCAGCAAAGATTTTTCTTCAGATCCTGGAAAGCAATATTTTATACGTACTCAAAAACAATAACATTTGAATGACAGTTATTTTCAGCTTGGGATTCTGACAAAGACTCTTAATTGTTATTCCCAGGCAAAAATCTTCATTAACAGGGAGTCTGAGTTATGAATATTTATCAATTACCTAAGGAGAGAATCCTTGAGAGGAAATGTTATTTTCTAAATAATTCAACCTATAAAAATTAATCTGGGAATTACTAAGTTTACATTCAAAATACATATGAAACTCCTACAACTCTTGAAACTTGAATTGCTTCAAATCCTGATTTAACTACTTCTTTGCCACTTGTTCTTTTATAAAGCACCTACCACACTTGGTCTTTATGATGCAGTTTTTTTCTCTGAAGACAAGGAAACCTGGTATTTTGAATACAAAGGTTGTTCACAGAGTGRTAGTTGGGTTTGGGTGCAGCAAAAACAGGATCTCACATGGGCCTTTAAGTTAAATCTCCTCTTTTGACTTTTAAGAACCACTTCTTAATAGTGTTTCTTTCTTCGTTTTTTTTTTTTCCTAGAAATAAATAATATCTGAATAAAGGAAACACCCTAGCTGAATAGAGTGAGAAGATTTATGAAAATCACAAAGCAAAGGACAAACGAAACAGAAGGAAGAAAAGCATAATATTTTCTCCCTTAGTTTAACCTACCTCATCACACCATGATCAAAAGCAATGGATACTGATAGAGTGTAGTTTCTTTCCAAAAAAAAGTCAACACATATTCAGAGAATGAAACAAGTTCATCTGAGGGTGCCAGATTGTTTGCATGTAACTCAGTGGATGAATGCAGTGCTGATTGAGTCACACAGTTTTCAAACAAGATATTAATATTTCATTATTTTACACTGGTCCTTTGTTTGCACTGTATTATTTAGACATTGAAACATGGTACAAGACTTTAATACTCCTGATCCAAASCACATTCCAAATACATGAAAAGGGAAAAATTGTTGTTTGATGAGAACAGCAAAAAATTGACAAATAAATTTATTTATAGAACTGCTGAAATACCTCATCCAGAATTGCAGTCCAATGAAGCCTGTAGATTGTCATTGTTCATTGTGCTTTAGAGAAAATGTCATGTGAATTYCTCTCTGCTGCTGTCCAATTATAGTGAAAACAGTTATATCAGGGTAAGAGCAGGAAATCAGAACCAACAGCCATGGGACCTGCTGTTGCCTGCRTGTTGCACAGCTGTCTCTGCTGGCTAAACCACAGGTACTGCATGTCCTTGCTTAAAACCCTGGTTCAGATCAGATCACTATTTAAACTTATATTCTTGATAAAACACAAGTTTCTATCAGCTGCAGTTGCAAGGGGGAAAAGTGAGATGAATGCTGCTGGCAGCAGGTGTGTGCTGGAGTCTGCAGGGCTGAAAAAGAAGCCCTGAGAGGTTCATGCAGCCCTGGAGGGGCTAATTCAGGACTCAGTGCTCTGTGAAGCTCAGCACCAACCCAGCAGAAACAGGAAGAGAAGAGCACAGGAGGCTCACACTAATCTGTGTTGCTTAATCTAAGCGTAGCCAGCCTCCCAAATATTGCCTGCAGGAAGGCTAAGATGGCAAGCTCCTCTCTCAGGGCTGGGAGAAGGCAAAGTGCTCTCTTCACCTCTTGAAATGGAAGTAGACCTGCAGCATGGCAGGACTTGTGGATTGCCTTGGCTGCTCATTAGGAACAGTGTTTGTTGGCAATAAACTGCAGCACACTCTAAGTACTGCTGGTTTCCTAGGCAGGGAATTGCAGAACTGTTTGTTGTGCTGAACATTTTGAAAATTGGGCGTGTTCTCCACTGGCCTTTATGTTTTTATCCTAATACCCTAGAATCCTGGCGACAGATGCCGGTCATTGTGTGAGTATATCTGTTCTACGGCGTGTCTAAATTTTAAGGCTTGCTTTCAGGAATTAAACTATCCAAAGTAAATACGTAACAGTATATTCAGACTGATGKATATTTTGAGGCTGTGCAATTTACCAGCACTGAAAATGCATTTTCTGTGCAATGGGTAAGTTATTGCAACACAATTGAGTCAATACATCTGGCTGTTGCTTTATTCCCAGTCATACTTTGCCTTCGGCTTTTGTCGTCTTGGTTGAGCAGGAAAATCCTTAGTAACTGACTGCAAGKGTTATATCTTGTATAGTGAAGAAAAGGAGATTTCATTTTACCTYTCTGTACAAAGAAAAGAAGCCAATTTGACTGACTTATCATATGAGGGAGAAGACTGCCAGCTCTTGGAATCCATCCTGTAGTTATCCTTTGCAAAWGGGGTTCAAAAAGCATTCTCTCTCATGGCCATAAAAATACTGAAGGGAATAAAACTGTCAGCAAGTTTGGTTCGGGAGCCCTGTTTATGGTGGAAAAGACACTTCTCCATCATCATTAAAAGTCTATTCAATTTTTCATGAAGGAACTTTGAAAGCAGTGTATTAKCACCAGTSTTAGCCRYATGTAARTGGAACAAGTTGTAATAAAAAACCRAACATATAGTTTYCARTTTGGGGTGTCACCARTTCCCTTYATCRTTCMTGAGAGGAATAGGGGAGGAGTGGATTTTATGATTGCACCACTTTGTGAAGCTTTGTTTCAGAAACAACACAGGTTATTAAGGTCCACAAGGTGTGTTCAGACTCCCTAGAATGAATCAGTTCTTGCCTTACAAAGGTAACTCAGGTGACATTTGAAGTTTCTGTGCCATCTACTGCACTGGCAGCTGGGTGGCAACCACAGCAGCCACGCTGTCCTTCCACAGCCTCTGCTGTGTCATCCTCCTCCCATTCCTGCCTTGCTGCTGTTTTCCCCAGTCTAACATTTAAATAATTCAAATTGAAAGTATCTGACTGTTCTTTCTTTATCAAAATATACAACCACTGGAAACATAATAACAGGGAAGCAGCTAGGCAACAATTAATTAATTTTTCTTGTTGTTTTTTAATAGTGTTTAAAATATTTTGCTTCCAGCAGTGCAGTATTTGGAGGAACAAAAGAGATACTAAGCAGAGACTAAGCAGAGATGAACTGGATGGGGAGGGAATTGAATGGGTTGAAAGATAAATGACAATATGCCCAAGGGTTATGAGAGCCATCTAGCGATAAATACACCAGGAGTGAAAAAGGTCACTCTGAATAAGTGAGTGCAAAAAGTAATCAAGCATTAGAAAGAGGGACATGCCATGTGTAAGGAATGAGGTACTGGAGTTAAGAGTATAAATACTGATAAGGAAAAGAAAGTGAGAGAATGAAAGCAGATTGCCCAAGAGCTTTGRAAAGTTGCATAATAAAATTGGCTTCAAGAGCACCAGGACAAAGAGGTTGGTCAGAGCTGCYGAAAAAGGCACCGACTGCCATAAGGGAAGCAGATGCCTGGGTCCAGCCAGGCAAGTCAGATTTGGAGTGTGGAGGCAAGCGAGTGGGCACAGCACAGCCTTTCTTGGGAAGCTGCTGTGCCAAAGGCAACCCCCAGAGCTTTGGGGCTGCTCTAACAGAGATGAGCAATGGCTGCAAACGGGGCTGAGGCCAGGGGCACAGCACAGATGTTTCCTCAGCAGCCCCGTTGCCATACTTCTGCCATCAGGAAAGGCAGAAGCTGTGTGCCTGCAGGAATTGCTTCGGGCTGGTTGTGCTCGTTCTGCAGACTCTGCACAAAGCCTCTGTCTGGCTCTCAGGGAAGATCCACCCTGACATGCAGCAACGATTGCTTGCTGGGAATGTTTTTCACTGCTACGAGACTGAATCATATGCAGAGCCTAGTCATTTCAACGCCCACCTGGTTCAGTTTAACACAAGACCTATTTCTATAAATTTTACAAGTCTTCCATATGGCATATACAAGAGATTAATTTTGGACCCCTACTGCATGTTTACATCTTGATTCTGGGCACTTTAATAGGTAGTTAAAGATGGAAAAAATCTCAGGAAAAAATCCCTGTGTTTCCTTCCAGCTTTTTWAACTAGTCTTATCAGCCTGTCTCCTGGGCTGTGAGAGAGCTGTGGACTTTAGGTTTTTTTTCATCTCTGCATGTCGTGGACAGTCCACAGAACAAGGACACAGAAATGGCAGCTTTAATGCCAATGTTTAGCCAAACAAGATGGATGCATCAGAAACCGAATCTCGCCTGAGGGAATGGATAAGGGGCCTGGACAAACTTGAGAGGCTTGTGTGAGTGAACCTCAKGAGACTTAACAAGGCCAAGTGCAAGGGGCTGCACCTGGATTGTGGCGTCCCCCACTATCAATACAGGCTGAGGAATAAACAGATCGAGAGCAAGAAGGACTTGGGGTTGCTCATGGATGAATGGAGGGATGGATGGAAAGCTGGACATGCATTAACCATGTGCACTTGAAGCTCAGAAAGACAACCACATCCTGGGCTGCATTATTAAAAGCAGTGTGGCCAGCAGATAAAAGGTGTTTCTGCCCCTCTCCTCCCATGAGAKCAACCGGAGCTCTGCACTCAGCTCTGGGGCCCTCAGCACAGGAAAGAAGAATCATTTTGAGAGAAGASCCACAAAAATGATCGGAGGGATGGAGCACATCTTGTGTAAGGACAGGCTGAGAGAGCTGGAATTGTTTATCCTGGCTAAAGGAGGCTCCAGGGACACCTCACTCTGGCCTTTCAATGTTTAAAGGCGCATCCTTACAAGAAAGATGGAGACAGATATTTTAGCAGGGCCTGTTGTGATAGGAAAAGGGGCAATGGTTTAAAACTAAAATAGAGTAGATTTTGACTAGATGTGAGAAAGAAATTTTTTACGTTGAGAATGGCAGAAGACTGGAACAAGCTCTCCAGAGAGGTGGTAGATGCCCCATCTCTGGAAACATTCATGGGCAGGTTGGATATGGTGCTGTTTGAATATGTCCCTGATCATGGCATGGGGAATTGGACTAGATAAGCTTTAAAGATTCCTTCCAAAATTAACTATTCTATGCTTCTACAAATGTATGAAACCAAGGATTTGTCTGACCCTTCAGACAGACCTGACTGGCAGATAGATCTTCACAGTAAAGTTTCTCCAGCTCTCTTCTTCCATATATGAGGACTATAGTAGTAACAGTAGGTGACATGTAGGAACTCCACTAAGGCCTGAAGAGTTATACAAGAAAAATGTTGGAAAACACATTGGTGTACCAAAACCCCCAAAATCCTGACTTAAAGTTGTGATTGTGTAGTGGGTTTGAAATGACCAACACTAGCTGCCTTGGTACTGATAGGGGGAGTTCTGCATAAAATTATTAAATTTGTGGGGCATTTTGAGGTCTAAGTAGTTTCTGAGGCAGCTGAAAGGTCTCTCAGGAAGTTCTACAGTGGTTTTATACTTGTAGGAACCCTTGGCTCCCATTGCTTATTCTGATGTTGCTCAGGTGAAACCCCACATGACTTCAGTCAGAAGAGAGATGAAACCTGCATCACCATTGTGGAGCACTCCTGGGGATGAGAGTGAGGGGCACAGGCTATGTGCTCTGAAGAACTTGTTTGGGATTTTAAAATATGCGCCACTAGAGAACTTTAATTGTTTGCCACAAGAAAGCGAGAAAACCTACAGTGAAGTGTTGCTTTTACCTTTTTTTCTCTAGAAATTTCTTCCCTTTCTCTTTGTTAGTGAGAACAAGACAAACTCTTTTTGTTGGTTTGTTTATTTGTTTGAAAGCCTCTTTCCATCTGTTTTCTTCCATAGTTATTGAGCTGTGGTTTTAATGTGAGACAATCACTGAAATGACATTCAAATTGAGATATTCCTTGCTTATTTCAAAGGAAAGCTAAGCATAAAGAGGGAACAATCCAATACAGAATTTCTTTAAAGATGATTGATCTCTGCTTGTAAGGAGATATTTTGCATTTCTCCCTCAAGAAAAAAAAACAAGCCTTCGTATACTCTAGAGTGAGCTCAAGGCCTGTTTTGAAAAGATTAATGTATGCTATATTGGGAACAGCCAACAAGAAATGCAGTAAAGAAAACTTTGTAGTAGTGTGTAACTGGGATTACTGGAGGTTGTTTGTGTTTGATTATAATGAGGATAGAAACAAAAATTAAGAAAATGTCCAGTATGTGATAACCAAAATAAAATTAAAATCGATAGTATTCCTACTTGGTCTGCTCTTGCTGGGGGGTTTAGCTGACTCTCACCATTATTGTTTCTGCCTGGAAGCTGAGGATGTCTTTTCATGCCCAKGAGATGTATGCCCAGCAGCAGAGAGTCATTAAAGAGATGTGCATCTCTCCACCATGGAAGAATAAGTGTGTGAGAAAGCTTCTACATCCACAGCAAACCAGTGGCCTCTCAGGGCTGCCTGGCTTTAAAAGCTTAGACATCCCAGCATATGCAGTTCTGAAAAGGATGGATGGCTTGACCCGGGGCCCAAAAGTGCTGCAGTGGGCACAAGAGATGGATGGGCCATCTTGTGTCAGGGATCCCAGCACCCAGGTTGCCTGGAGAATGAGTCACTGATTGCTCTTATATGAGACAGTGTGAAATGTGTGCCGAGGACAGCACTTTCCATCCCCATGAAGGAAAAGTGAAGGCAACTTTGCAAGGACTATGTTCCAAAATTTTATTTATTCTCTTCCTAATGGCACTAGAGTGGACAGACCTGCCCCTACCTTGCTCAGATTGAACAAACTCCATCTGAGAAAGCAGCTGGACAAAATCTGAATTTACTTCCTAGGTGGTAAGAACAGAAATATTATTATAGCTGAGCCCCATGTCCCACTCATRCATGATTGTGTGTCACAATGTTATGTCTCCAAGAGCTGGGCAGAGATAATAATTTGTCTTTGGCCATTTTTAGGAGGTTTGCTCTCATCCTTTCAGCTTTAAATGTCTTGCCTGTTGCCTGTAGTCTGGCTAATCAATGCTGCACTGTTTATAATCAACACTGAGTGATTTTTCATGAAGCAAAACACAGAGTGGCCCTGCTGAGTCGGCAACATGAATATATTTGATTTGTATTTAATTGTCAACCATGTGGCTCCCCACGACCATCAGGCCTTCAGAAGATGATGGAGCAGAGGCATGCTCTGGCTTGCTTCATGTTAGGCTATATTCACAGCTGCTGATATTCCATAAATCACATCTGAACAACTGAGTTTTGGTAGAGGTCTCTGAAGCTTATATCAGTTCTGCAAACACACATATAAAGAAGTTGAGAGCGGTATGTGTACAGTTCTGAGGATAGGGAGCTTCAGAGGAAGCATTTATTAGCCTATGCAGAATTTTTCCCTGCTGGCTGTCTTCAGGTCTAGCATTAACATCATGTCACAAGCAAATGTCAGAGRTGTTTTATCATGTAATTTCATTTTGGTTTTGCCATTAATATGCACCTACATTGCTTCCTSTTCTTTGTCCTTACACTCCAGTTATTAAAACACTTTCATATTCCCTATGGTCTTTCTTTAKTCAGCCTATACATATTTAATACAGCAACTCCTCTGAGGGAAGCAGTCCTTCTATCAGCACCCTTACCAAGACGAGYTTGCATCTTCCTTGAATGCAGACTGGAAGCACACACTTGGAAAACAAATAACTTTAAAGAAAAACATCCACTGAATATCATGGGCTCCTCAATYCCTAATTTCTAAAAATGACACTGTGATATTCCAAAGAAACTGTTATGCATCAGTACATGTTGGGAAAAGACTTGTCTGAGGAGTGAGATGTCACATGGCAAAAACAAATGTGCAATAAGAAAAACTATTGGTAGCCCTAAACAAATTATATTTAGCGCCTCAAAAAAAAGAAAAAAATAGCTGGGCTGCAAKATGGAGCTTGGAGGCAGTGCTGAGTTGAAAACATGATCTTGCCTTTGGTTCTGTAGCCATCTCTGCTGGAGGAACTTTCTCTGGCCAGTGATGGGCTTAGGTCCTCCCTTCAAAAAATATTTAAGGAAAGAGTGGATAAAAAGCATTTCAAACAAGACCCTTTGGTCTTAAGAATTATTTTAAGCATCTTAGTTTTGTCTGACTTCTACCTTCCAATGTTAATTTCCATCAGGGTCATGCATTTCAGATTTTCCACTCTTCTTTTCTGTGCCTATAGAAAGAACTATTCTTCTCATGGATGGCACATTTTCAAGCAAATTTCTATGTTGCTGCTCTCTGCTTATGCACCGAGTTGCAAAATATTCCCGTYCTTCATCACTGCATAGCATTATTAGAAAAATAAACTAATGTAGCTTTTCTTCCTTTAAGACATGCATGCTGATTTTCATTCAGACTGGACCCAATGCAGAACTCTCTCTGCTGGAGAGAAACCACCTCCTCAGCCTTTAGCTGGATGTTACTTCCTAGCAGAGAAAAGGATTTAGGGATGGGTGCACAGCTGACTTTTCTCTGTCACAGTGATCACTGGCTCTCTGATGAAAGCATCTCCCCATTCTTATTGTTCTATGAAAATGAGATATTTTTAGCTCACTTGGCAGACAGCAATTGGCAGTGACATTCTGCCCTTTTAGAAGAGTAAATKCAGTCACTGAAAATATAAGTTCCAGTCCTGCAAAGAAGTACGTGTGGATAGTCTGTGCCTCTTTGCTGATCCATATTGATCAGGGATGAGGGTCTGTCTCTGTAGATAGCTTTGAAGGTTCAAGGTCTCTGTTGTGGCAACATGAACAGTTTGCTGAGAGCCTGCACATAAAAGGACACTGGGAGATGAAGTGGAAAATCTTGTCTCTGWCCTCCCTCCCTGACAGCATGGGAGGAAAGAATGTCAACTTGGGCATTTTTYGGCTTTAACTATGAATAGCTTCAGTGGAGTTAATGATACTTAACTAGTGTTTCTGTAGACAGCTAATCTGTTCTTCTGATCCTCCCAAGGCTCCCTGCCCTCTTTCCCCTTTTTATTAAAAAATGAACCCAGTCAAGGCAGAATTTTAATCTTTTTTGCCCTGCAGTTTTCATAAAGAWCTGGTTGGACAGCAGCAATCATAAAGTTTCTGTATCTGATGGCATTGTTCTGAAGCATTTGTTGTGCTTCCCACTTATGGTTCAGCTGATAAGCACAGTTCAAGGAATAAAAAAAGCATTGTTGCTTGTCAAAGAGCATAACAAAACCAGATTGTGTTCTGATGGTATTTTAACAGAGATATTCTTTAAACAATGTGCAAAAATTGACTGTGCTGTTCTGGATAGATATTTTCTAAATGCACAAAATGCAATGGGAACAACAAAACCTGTAAGATGAAAGAGGTCAGACAGATTTTTTTTTCTGTCCAGTCCATTAAATTGTCTCAAGGATGAATTATGTGCAGTAATTATGGCTATAAATGCACCTGATGAAAAGAAATTACATAATTAGTATATTAGTAAGTAGCTTTAAAAAGAACAGCTACATATATTTGTGTGTATATATATACATATATATGGTCAACAAGATCATGCACACAAACATATACAAATTATATGTATATATAGTATAATATATATATATAATTTTGACTATATTATATATAGTCAAAAAATGGTACCTAGTAATCAGGACTATCCTCCTGTCATATTTCAAAGACCAGTAACYGAAAAATAAGAAGATGGAAATCTTAAGAAGAATATTTCAAAATGGTTTATAATACAATACAGTGATAGGCCACCAGCATTTAAGAGCTGTAGAAGCTCTACCCATGAGTAGCATTTATATGGTKATAGGATACAGAGGACACTACTGGAATTTTTTGCTATATGTTCTTAAGTCCTTTAAGCCAGGAGTCCTACAGTGAGGGGCAACATAACACATGGGCTCTGAGTCAACTGCTGAAATTGAGGAAGTTTGAGATTGGATGAACAATTTTATCAAAAATATTTTCCAGCTTCCTCAAACTCGAGTTCTAAATTTAGCCTCTCCTCTCCTCTCCTCTCCTCTCCTCTCCTCTCCTCTCCTCTCCTCTCCTCTCCTCTCCT
>NW_026623457.1:808858-835775 GCF_030028575.1 Malurus melanocephalus
CTCTCCTCTCCTCTCCTCTCCTCTCCTCTCCTCTCCTCTCCTCTCCTCTCCCTCTTTCTCTAAACAATGCCAGAGAATAGTGTTAGGAAAAAAGAAATATTTATTGACTTTGTAATGGGATTAAGGAAAATTGGAAGAGAGTATCATTAACCCAAGGGATAAATGTTATATATGCAATCACTGCTATCCAAACTGTTGTTCATCTGGAAAACCAATTTAAGTTAAGCCTTTTTTAATTGCTTCTCTGTGTACATTTACTCAAATCAAGGAAGGGGCAGAAATATTTATTTTTTCTTTGCCAGAATTTTGTTGTGAATGTCTCCCTTTTTTTTTTTCTTTCCTTTTCTTTTCTCTTTTGGATACTTCTTATAAATATGTATTTGAGCAGAAATGTCTGCTGCAGAGTCAGAATATCTCTGTCCACTGAAGGAAGGAGAATCTCATACTGCAGCCACAGTGATTGGGGTGCAGCAGAAGGTGTCTAGATGAGATTGAGGATTTCTCAGCACCACATCACAAAAACTCCTTCACTTCATTTTGATTTACAAATTAAACTGTTGGAGAGTGCTCATAGGAGGGCCATGAGGATGGTGGGAGTCTGGAGGGGAAACCTTGTGAGGAGTGACTGATGTCACTTGGTGTGTTCRCTCTGAAGAGGACAAGACTGAGGAGAGACCTCTTTGCAGTTACAACTTTCTCATGAARGAGAAGTGGCTGGGCAAGCACTCAGGTCACTGGTCACAGAGTCACTGGTCACTGGGTCACTGGTCACTGAGCCACTGGTCACTGAGCCACTGGTCACTGGGTCACTGGTCACTCAGCACCTGGTGTGACCCTTGGGGTGTCCTGTGCAGGGCAAGGATTTGGACTCGGTGATCCTAACGGGTCTGTTCCGACTCAGCAYCTTCTCTGATTCTGTGATTCTCACTWTTCCTTGGCTCTGAGGAATGAGAATTTCCTTGGAAGACTTGCTGCTTCTTTTCTGATTTTCTGGTCAATAAAAATACGCAGTTTGACTGCAGGATGGTAAATAGATGCAACAAAAGGGCTGCATTTCAATTGTAGCTATCACTGAGAGTGGCTAACTGTTCCCTGTTTGTTCAGAGAGGAAAAGGCTTTGAGATGAACTGGGTAATGTAGGAATAGAAGATTAGTTTAACATTTGGGACACTGCTGACTGTATTTCAATATTGACCTTGAGCACTYCCTCCTCAGTAATGTATATATTAAGCCTTTGAGCACCAACATTATTTTATTGATGAAGTAACCTTTTGCTTGTGGTAATATTGGGAAACCACTGCATGTATTTCAATGGAATTTTTCTATATGAGAAAAGAAACAGTAAAAAGCTCAATTTTACCATTTTCTTTTAGATGCAAAACARCCCACAAACCTCTGCATAAAACATTTTTCCTTTGTCAGCATATCAGAAGGTAAATTCTCAGTGCTAAATCTTGGCACAGTGTGTATATAGAACTTCATGGCATACCTGTCAGATGTTCTGATTCATTTTTAGGACTCTGAAATATCACAGCTATAAAAGATTTAAAAGTTCAGCACAGATTCAGCTKCTCAATTCAAAGAACTGGGCTCATTAACTGTTTACCTGCCCTTTGCATACCCTCCAGGCTGAAAATGGGAATTGGCATCCTAACAATGAGCAATGCAGCAGCATTGTGCTAATGAGCTGCTTGGCACCTTCACCTCCGTGCCACTCTGCAGAAGTTCATTCTCTTTCATGGCACATTGTGCAGGGAGGAGGCAGCAGCACCCAGGCAGGCAGCCCAGGCAGATGAAAACCACAGAGTCCTGAACACGACATCAGCCCCCTTCTCTTCCCTCRCATCCACAGTAAATATCCACCTACCAATGCCCAGCGTTGCCTCTCGTGCTTGCTGCAGGTTTCCTTTCCAACCCTTCTACTTCTCCTTTCATTTCACGCCACTTCCTATCAGCTGGAGTTGTGTAGACACAGACAGGTGATCCTTGCCTTGGAAGATCTTACATGTGCTGACTGCAAAGCTGCAGAACAAGACTTTCCTGATTCCATGGAAGAGATTTCAAGGCAGCTGCATACAGGGCTGTCCAGTACACATTTGATCCTCCTGTTATCAACAGACTCTCCCTGAAATCTTTATAAGAAGTGAAACAAAACCGTTGCTTTTAAACCTAATGTTGCTTTAAAAATATTTAGATTTGCTACTGCCCCAGCTCCTTTCTCTTCAAGAACTAGTATATTTACAGGAAATTTTTGGCAGTAACAGGATGGTGAGTACCTACAAGTTTCAATGCTGCATTCTCTTTGCTGGGTGATGCTATGGAATGTAAACTTCTGTAATGACAGCTCCTTCAAGTCCTTTTCAGTCATGTCAAGTTTCCTTAATAGAAGAGAAGCAGTCTTCTTTCAATGGCAGCAACTCTCTAGGCAACTGCTGAATTTATAAGAATGCAGATGGTGTCTGCCATTTCTTTTTTTTTTTCAGCACCACACTGCATTCCTCATCTGACATGTGGAACTTGTTTGTTACCATAATGCAGCAGCTGGAGACACTTTTCTTAGAGGTGAAGGCAGTTTTGCTTGCATTTTCCTTGGCAGCATTGAATTTTGCCCACCTGCAGGCAACATTAATTTTTTTTCCCCTCCTGAGATAGCAGAGCTCATGATGGTGATCTGATTTGAAATATTTTGGCCCTATGCCTTTTCCTCTTTGCTACCATAAACTGATAGAGCTAAGAGTTCCTCTCCTCTGAAGCAGAAAAAAAAAAGAAAAAAGAAAAAGAAAAAAAAACCCAAACAAACAGAAAAATCGAGATAAGCTTTACTTGACATTTAAAGTCTTTAAATGGAGATGTTACACTTTGGGATCTACCTCTGGCAGATGTCAGTTCTAGATTTGATTTCTACCAAATTAACCAAACCCAAGATTGTTTTGTTAGAAGAACTAAATGGCATTGAATGCTATGGAGCTGTGTGCTTTCAGTTCAGGCTGATCTTTCCTGACAGACTCTGATGTGCTGCTGACTGTTCTGGAGCAGCCCAAAAATGGACAGAAAGAGGAGGATCTCTGGACTGAAGTTCAAACATGCATTAACCATAGGCTATGTCTGCCTCTGACAGCAAAATCCACACATTTGGTTGATTGCATGCTGTTGTTTAACTGGTTTCTGGGATATTTCCCTGTTGTGTTTGTCAACCGCTGTTATTGTGGCAATTTGGGTTTCAGACTCTGGGTTTTGTAGTTTTAACTCCTCTTTCTTGATGGCTCTCAAAGCAGCCTGTGCAGAGCACAGCTGAAGACAATGGAAAGACCTAGAATAAAATTACTGGTCCTGGAAATAGGACCACAGTACRGTTTCTGATGCTTTAGATAATACTTTTAGCAACTCTCCTGCTCCTGACCTTGTTGGAGTGCTTACCATCTGTTTTTGAGGCTTTAGCTCTGTGTTACTTACTTAGTAAAGATTTGCAGTTGGGATTTTTGTTTGTGCTCACCACCAGTTCACTCTGGCAAAGATACAAAAGAGTTAAAAAAGTTCAAGGAGTCTTTTCAAAGTAGGGTAATAACTCCTCCTGTTTGACAGGTTGTTAAATGTTTTTTTCAAGGTTTTAATCCAGAGTACATAGGAGAAAATATGCAGCCAGATAAAGGAAGATATCTCGGTTCAGGCAGTTTACCTTAGTTTTTAAAGGCAGATATCTGGGTTCAAGCAGTTTACCTTAGTTTTTAAATGCAGATATTGACAACTCTCCTGTGTGCAGGCAGGAACTCTCATTTGGTACATGCACTTAGCATCAGCACATTGCAAAAACATGATTCCAATTGTTAATATCAGCAGGCTTCTCCTCTCAAATGTGCAGGAAAAGACAGTGGGAGCAAGCCATATTCTCCAGCTGCAGCTCAGTGATATGTTTTCTTCACTTATTCAGTGTACAGGCATCCTTTGTGAAAGTCACTTAGATTTTGAAGTGAATTACAAGATCAGCTGTTCTGACAGGCCAAAAGGAATATTTTTAGTTCCACAGTTAGTAAACCAAATCAGCAGGACATGATTTTTTGTGTGTTCTCTGTGAAAACCAACTGTTCCCTAGTGTTGGAGGTGAAAGGGTACATTTTTCCTTTGGCACATGGAATGACTGAATTTCAGCCACTTCACTGTTCTAGCAGAGCTTGTTCTCRTAGGAAAACTTGGTGGGTAATTAGAAATATCTGTAAAGGCAGCTAGAACTACCTCTTCTTTGGCTCTTAYCTAAAAGAGTCTTTAAAAAGTAGCTGAGAAATTTGATAATGAGCTGTTGAAGATTATTAATACAAAGAACTGAACAGAAATGTTGTGGCTTTGTGGGCTGTTTGGGGTTTGCATCTTCTTACTGCATCAACAAGGTCCCTGCTGAAGCACAGGCACCCCGAGGTAGGGCAGGCATCTGCAGAGGTTTGGGATGATAACAAATTACTCTTCTCCCTTTCACAGGATGAGAGAAACCTAGAGTGGTTTGGATTGGAAGAGACCTTAAAATTCACCTCATTCCAGCCCAGTCGTGGGCAGGGACATCTTCCACTAAACCAAATTACTCAAAGCCCCATCCAGCGAGGACTTAAACACTTCCAGGGACAGAACATCCATAACTTCTCTGGGAAACCTGTGCCAGTGCCTTACCATCCACACAGTAAAGAATTTCCTCCTAATACCTAATCTAAACCTTCCTTCTTTCAGTTGGAAGCTATTCCGCCTTGTCCTATCACTGCATGCTCTTGTAAAAGTCCTTCTCCAGCTCCCTTGTAGACTCCATTTAAGTACTGTAATGTGCTTTAAATTTTCCCCATAGCCTTCTCTTCTCCAGGCTGAGCCACCCCAAATCTCTCAGCCTGTACTTTCATCTTCTTTACAGAAGGAAAAAAAAAAAAAAAAAAAAAAAAANGCAGAGATATGAAGGGAATAAAGGGAATATTAAAGTGAACTAAGTCGTAGAGCAAAAATAATACAACAGGATAATCTCATTTTCCCTGGCCATCTCTAGGGAAATAGCAAAATGGCAAATATTATGTAAGAGCATCAAGCCCTTCTTATAAGGGTGCCTGCCTTCTTGCAAGGATAAATTGGATTGGCATGTCTAAACTTGGAAAAGGAGTTAATATAGGAAACTACAAAACTGTGTAAAGAACAGGAAAAAAAGCAAACATGGAAAAAAATTATTTATGGTTTCTCAAAGTTTCACTAGCTGTCTTCTAATGCTTGCATAATTTGAGCCTGTCTGGGGAAGTTTTTTCCTTTTTTACCACAGGATGTTGTAGATGTTAAAAGTGGCTGCAAAAAGCAATTCACRGAATTAATGGGAAATAAAAAGATCCTTAAAGGTTGTTAAACACAGGAAAATACAATAACTGGCTTAGGATTCTAAGATTTTTGACAGCTGAGAGGATACATTAGGGAGAGTATCTGGGTSTGCTTGTGCTTCTTCTATATTCTTTCCTTTATACAATAATGCCAAGTTTTGATCTGAATACTTTTTTGGTCCTTCAGTTTCAGTATTGCTAAAAGCAAATTCTGTGGTTAAAGAAAGGGAGTAAAAGGTTCTAGCTGATGCCTGTCAATTTCTGTGTTCAAGCCTTTTTCTTCTTCCTTTACATCCACAGAGTAATGATTTCAGAGGAGTTGGTGTCAATTCACTGGAGTTCCAGTAACAACAAGCAAAACAAGAGGAATTACCTAAATCTGAAATCTTAATCCTCCTTAGTAAAGGGTCCTTCGTCTGTGTGTGAAAAAACTCTAAAACAGTTTAACAGTTGAACAAAAACAGTAATTTAATAATAAGCCAAAGCTTTATTTATCAGCACTCACTTGTTAGTTTTCCTTTTTTTAACCTCTTGTTTCCTAAAACTTATTTGTGCCTTTCAAAACACATGTATTCGAGTGAAAACCACCCACCACCCTATTACCTCTGTTAAAAAAAAACAGTTTTAAGTTCACTTTTCCAAAACAATTCCATTCACATCAGTTGTCTTTCAGCTCTATTTGTATATTAAAATATAATTCTGAGAGCTGAATGAAAAAAAGTCTTGATTTTAWAATTGAATATTGGATATTGATTTTTTCCTATTGCTGCATTGCCTTAAGTTTTCAGAYTGCTAGATTCACCTGGATAGAAAGTCTCTTATTTTTAATATTCAAATAAATGTAAGATGTCTCCATTTAGTCTTCTGGTTAATGTTTTAAAGATAATTTTCTTAACTATTAATATGAGCTTTTTTAATGTTGCAGATAAATCTGTCTGTAGGGAGGCAGATCTGACACAGAGCTGTGGGATGACTCCCCTTGGTCGTGTTCCTTGTCTTTGGCAGCAGCAAACTTAGTAAAGCTTGAAAATCTTTCTAGTTCCTGGTCTGGCTTTAGGAGCTTTTCCAAATGTTGACTGTGGTTGCTTGGTGTGTCTGTGCTTCATTTCCACCCCACTCCACTGGCCCACACAGGAGCTACAGGGCAGGTCATTATCAGCTCTGTGGTCTCAGCAGAGGAGGAGGATCCAACACTTTTGCTATCATTTCATGTATATGGCACCCTGAACACTTTTGCTATCATTTCACGTATATGGCACCCTGAACACTTTTGCTATCATTTCATGTATATGGCACCCTGAAGTCCAGGGGGAGGCCTTGTAGGAACTTTCCAGAGGAACTGCTGAAAAGCTGAGCCAGTTTATCTGCTCAAAGAGCCCTGGCTCAGGAGCCTTCCCCTGGCAAGAGGAGCCAATTGAGCCAGGTGCACAGGTTTTGGGKGGTGGGAGGGACAGGCTGCTGCAGGCAGGGAGTGACGGTGAGCATTTCTTCGGTCGGGTGCCAGGCACAGGCACTGCACCAACACCATCGATGCTATCGATCCCTGCCTGTGCTGCACTSTAAATCCTTCTGGCGGGGCTTCAAGCAAGACAACTTTTTATGCACAAGCAGTAACAGAGCTTGTGTAACCCCCTACTCATTTTAATGGAGTGTTTTGTTTAGGTTGAGGGTTTTGATGGGGGTTTTTGGTTGGTTGGTTGGGGTTTTGTGGACTCGGTTCGTTTTTTTATCGTTGTTTGGCTTGTTTGGGGTTAAGGGCTGCAAAGTACTCATAAATGCACATCTGCTGTTGTCATGTTGCACAGGCACACTAGTCAGGAACCTAGAGAGAGGCTGATGAAGAAACAACAGCGGTGCCAGGTAGGACATTGCTAAATCGCTTTCCCCATTAACTAGTGACATTTGAGTTAAACTAATGAGAAGCATGTCTGCTGCAGTGCAGTGTGCATTTATTCTTGGAGACTGCTTTCTTCAGCTTATTTACTGTTTTACCAACACTCTTAGTCACCATTACAGCTGATTAATGATGCCTTTCATTAAAGGGAAACTATTACGGACAGTCTTATTTGATCTACTTTGAAACTTTTCTATTTCTGATCATCGTCTTCTGTCCCTCCTTTCTTCTCCTTCTCATCTTTTCTCAGAAATGATAAGTGAGGCAAGAGATAATGCCTTCACAGCCTTTGATCAACTGCTGTACATATGGCACATGATGAAAATCAGACAAAAAAAGCAAAGTGATATTCTYGATAAAACAGGTACTTCTACATTAATAATTTGCCATCATCTAAATTGCCATAAAGCCCTCAGCTAAACTGATATAATCCTAATGCCTTTTGCACAATAGGCAGGTTTTAAAGTACAAAGCTACATCTACTCTCTGATATAATCTRTATTTTAATGGAACTTGCTGTATAAGGGATGGCCTCAGGATTTCTACAGCTGAGGTATTCAGCTGCTTGCTTTAGGCTTATCTGACCTTGCCTGTTTTATAAGTAGCTTTCTGAAAGGAGTTTTCAGTAATATTAGAAGTGCAAAACACTCAGATCTGATTTTTTTTTTCCCCAAACAAAAACCCATGCATTTTTGTCCTGAGGATTCTATSCAGGATAGACCCATGGATCTAGTGGATGGGAAGTAGTGGCTGTGCCCCCACCAGGGGTCTTTTAGAAACCAATTTACAACATTTCATTTTCAATACAGATGTCTCACTTTGCACAATGAAAATAAAAGGCATATTTTGGGGATATTTCCCATTTGCAGAAGTACCTGCAGTCCCTGTGGTTTCTCAAAACAATGAAAGGAATAGCAGGAATATATGGAAAAGCAAAGACAAGACACTTTCTGCGGTTTCAGCATTACTCTCTCTGGTGGGCCAACATGCAGAGGGCATGACTTATCCAAACCTCTATCCACTGAATGTTAACCAGTCACAGAGGAGCTTTGTCTCACTGGCAAGGAGGAAGAGAGACCATACAACAGAAAGAAAAGCACATTTTAAAAAGAATGTGTAGAACAATTACATCTTATTCACATATCTTCCTCAGAAAGGACATATGATCCAGCTCATAAATTCCCTAAAAATATGCAGCCCACTGCGAAGACAGCACCCTAACACTGTGCTAGAAAGATGAGGTAATGAGGAATATCTCTCTTTTCTCACAGGTATCAAGTTACAAACATTTTTGCACCATGATTCATCAGCTATGTTTGACTTGCAATTTATCTACTCACTTTGCTGCTATTTAGCTTTCTTCCTTCTGCCACACTGTCTCCTAATATTCTTGAGTAACATCTTRCTCCTTCTAGGTTTGATTTCCTTTCACCCAAAACCAAGGAAAATAAAGATTTAGCAGCATGTCAAGGGGGTATCTGGATTGAGGAAAAAATGAGAAAAGTAAAATAACCAAGGTTTCCACAGATGTGAAATCTTGACTGAACAATTTTATTCCATGGCAGGAGGTAGCTTGCTAGGCCAAATATTTTTAAATRCCTCTTTGCAATGGTGCCACACAGATAAAGACACAATCTCTTGTGAAACCATTATCTGATTTATTTCTCTGTACCAACTACTGTTAAACCCTACAGGCAGCTGTCCCTACAGCACATTTTCCCAACCCTTTAAGCRTGTCCTATATCTCTGTACAATACTGAGGATGTGGCTGTGCACTCATGACCCAGAACTGCTCAGCAAAACATTTTCTAGAAGTTATTCAGTAATACATAGGTATAGTGCATTTTCTGTTTGAAAAAAGAAAGCTTTTCACSCCTGGAATTGAAGCCACAATTGAAGCTATTGTACCTGGGAGCAGCTTCTTGAATATGACAGAGCATAATGTATGAGGAATACAAGTACAGTGAATGGCTTCTCAAGGACAGGAGCTGTTTGCAGCCGTTCTTACCCATAAATACTCTTTCGATTACCCACCAGAACAAACTGGGTGATTACTAAATGTGGAACATGAGAAATCAAATCAAGATGGTGTTATGGAGCTCAGTGGACTATGGTATTAGAAATGTACTTTACTTAAACAGCTCTGCATTTTTATTACCTTTATTCAGGGAAAGAAACAACATGTTGCAAAGAGGTTTTTAGTGATGTCCAAAATGTATTTTTAAGCTTAGTTCTTTGTGAATGTTCTCATTTCCACAACTCCTGAGTGCTTTGTTTRTATGATTTCCCTGATCATTATAATGCATTAAAGCATTACAGCCTCTTACAAGACACAGACCTTGCAAAGTGTGATATAATCACAGTAAAGGCAAGGCAAAGATCTGTGATAATACAGTGCCTTGGTTCAGTATGTGAGCACAAGATCAATAAACAGTACATTGATGAACATTCAGTCTGCACTGAGGTGAAAGGAGTAAGACACACATTTAAAACCAACGTTGTAGCTGAGAAATTTTCAACAAWTAATTTGAGTCCCAGTAGTGATTTCCCTCAGTTGCCTTTTATATTCTGTGAGGAAACCCTTCACTTCAAATATCAGCATTTGCCTTTGCTTAACACTGAGAATGAGCATAGATTTTAAACTAAAATGACAAAACAGTGGACACCTCATTCACAATTACTTSAAATCACAGAGAACCTTGTAGTGCTTGAGATGATATATTGTCCCCCACACTGCCATTTCCTTGGTTTATCCAGTATTCACAATTTCTTATATCCATTACAGAAAGCCCATTATACATTACCTACAATTATACTCAGCTCTCAGAGATTTATCCTTTCAATTTCTAACTGTAGGTTGTAGCTTTGAACACCACCTTATCTGCTCAGTGCCTGATTATTAAGGGAATTACACAGGACTTGCTAAAACAGCAAGTGGTGGTGACGACTTGAATTTAACCTTAACACAACCTTGTTAATTCTGGAGCCAATGCCTTAATCTAAATATCTACTTCTATGCTCTGATTGTGGCTTATTTAGCTGCAGAGAACCTTGTCAAACACAAGAGTTGCTGGCTGCAGATCAATAGCAGCATGAGCCTGGTCTGCTCTCCTGGTCTTTTCTGGGTGTCTAGATTTGCACCAAAGGTCTGCTGGCAGCCTGGCAGTGGTGTGTCTTTGGCCAGCTTGCCAAGGTCCCACACGTCTCTTTGAATTGCCTGGCATTTGGATGGGAAAATCTCTGCTGTCTTTGGAAATTTTTATAAGTATCTYATATTAGCTATAAAGGGTAAATTTAAAAATAAATTTTAAAAAATTTGCTGAATCTGTTCTGGTTGTGAACTGAAGAGACATACTAAATTAGGCTTATTCAAATGAAATAATAAGGTCTGAAACTAAAAATTTTGGTTTTAAACCTTTATCCTTCTCATTTTTTCTTAGTGTATCAAAATAGAATGAGTAGCATTTCATCACTCTTGTCTGTGGGAATAATCTGCACCTTTCCCTCCCTCTTCTTTCTCTATCTTCCCTCACTCTCTTCTTTCTGGAAATTGTTATGCTCCAGGTATATTTGTGCGCATTGTTATAAAGTCCAATAATACATTTCAAAATGTTATGGTCCTGGAAAATTTAAAACTGTAGACAGTTCCAAAAGCTAGAGAGGCAGAAAAAAATGAAGTAAATTTCAATCTAAAAGCATCATAGATTTCACTTCTGCTATTAAAAAGTTTCACAAAAGAATGAAGAAAAAGAGGAAAAGATATGACAGGGGAATTATTTCTGCTGTTATTTCACAATTTGATGTTAATATTTGTTTGTATTGTATTTTAAAAAACAGATTGGAGATTTTGATTAAAAAATTCATTTCAATTTTTGATGTCTTCCCACAAAATCACAAGAAATGTCTCTACATCTCTTTTCAGAATTTAAATACCTGTACACATGATGGGTGCTGCAGCAAGTGATTCATGCTACTTGTTTAAGGATGCAGTGAGTCTGCCTTGAGAGATATCTGTATATCTCCTGCCAGTGGAAGCAGAGTCTACAAAACTAGTTTAGGCAATACAGATATCCTTTAGAGGGATGAAGTTAGATTTTCAAATCTCTTTCCTTTTGAAATTTGCAGCAGGCAGACCCATGCTTTTGCAGGTACCCAAATCAATGTGGTGATTTTTCCCTGCAGTCACTAGACTGCAAGTCCTTGAGGCTTGAAGAATTTGTGTGTGTGTTTTTACAGCACTGAGTTTAACAGGACCATGATTATGGGAATAGCACAAAACCATTACACTAACTTCAGTAGTTATTGTTTTGGATTTTTTTGCACACAACATCTTGTAAAGATTATATAAAGCTGCTAATCCCATTGAGTGGAGCATCCTGGACAGTTGCTAAGATCATATTAAATAATTTCTAGGTGTTCATGTGATGTTTTTTATAAATATTAGATAAGACAGAGCACTAAAAACCCAGATTTTTTTTGAAGCTGAAAATAATAAGTATGTGGTATTTCTTTATGATGGTTCACATTTAATATTAAAATCCTGGTAGTGAGCCTGACTTTGGAAGGCAACATTCCTAGAGATTGATCTAAAGCTGTGCAGGACATGATTTAATGAGGGCTGCACCAGGCCAGTAASTCCTTAGCCTGTTTATTCTTTCTCCCCTAATGGAAAATTTACATTCTCATTTTCTTTCTGACCCTTCAAAAAATAAAAAAAAAAAAGTTAGAGATCATAGTAGCACACTCTTCATGATATTTAATGAGTCTACTAGAATTTCTGCATTGGAGGTCGTAGTTAGTTAGCTTCCAGAAGACTTTGCAGTGACTGCTTTGAGTTTATAACTTTCTGAGAAGAGTATTGTTAAATATATCCAGTTAAGAATCATTTTGTTAGTAATCAAGATTTTAAAAAACGTTTGATCTGTACCACATTAACTCCTTGGTAACATTGGAAAGCGTTGGTCACTCTACAACATAATTCACATTTCCTAGGACTGGAGGATGGTAGGACAGATCTACAGTGCAAACTCCTGCCCTGAGATGGGCAGCTGTGATCAGTTGAGCCTTCATAATCTCCAGGGATGGGGAATTTGTCCTCTCTTGATAACCTACTCCACTGCCTGGCTGCCTTCATAGGACAAAAAAAATTAGTATTTTTATATTATTCCAGTCRTATCAGCTAACTCTTCTGCAGCTTGACCATACTTGGTCTAAAATTTTTGGCAGAACAATTCCTTGGAAAACAGCATGCAGAAGCACTAAGACATTTTGAATTGTGTAGTGATTTAAATCAAAGCTGTCAGGGAAMAATTGTGATTGAAAGCATTTTGTTTTAGAGTTGTTACCATTGAAAGAGACCAGAGTAAAATTTTGAATTTTTAAATACATATATATATATATATACATATACATATACACACACACATATATATACATATATGTATGTATGTATGTATACATAAGTTTATATCAATTAACATACACCTTTTTCTATGGCATATCAGTTTTTGGCATTACAGGATATGACATTCATAGAGATCCACTAGTGAGAATGAAAAAAACCTAAAACCATAACTGCATAATGAGCAGGTAAAAATATCTGTATTTTGAAAAAAAGGCTGTATCTTGTAGCTGAAATCAACATCTTTCCTAAAGATAATTTTCAAGGTAAGAAGCTTAGTGTTATAATAATGTTTCCAAAATATTCATTTCTACTGGTTACAGAAAAAATCAAAATTTCTCTTAAAACACCAGATCTAAACCTAAATTCTACCTGCTTATGCTTTCAAAAGTGTTTATATAAAAGACTGAAGCAACTAATGAAAAGAACCTCAATTTTCTTTTAAAGAACCATGAATGTTACTGATCTTGATCTCCATCCTATCTTGAAACAAGATTTCACTCTACAGCTTTTACTAGTTTTKTCAATTAAGGATGTTGAAAAAATTTTCTTGCCATTATTTATACTCCCTTTACGTTACATAACAACAGTCATAAGGTTTACATGACTGTTTGATAGGAAGTTTGCATATAGAACTATATGTATTTTTGCTCTTCAAGAGAGCAAAATATACAGTAAACTGTTCAGCTGTGGTACAACACAGATAAAGGTCTTAGATCAAATCCTCAGTGGGGGAAAAATAAACGACATTTCTTTGACTTCAGTGGAGGTACTCCAGTATGTGCTAGTGAGGATCAGGAATATGAAAAAAAGCCTTACAAGAGCCATGAAGAAAACAAAAGCATTGAAATATTCTAATATGCTGTGATTGTGTGTGGATCCCCAGAGAGGTGCATTCTAGAAATAGCCCAGGAACTGCAATTACAGTGTGGATAAAGAAAGACAATGAAACCATCTCATTTTAGATTCATAGGGTCAGAAAAGAGAAATTGCCTGACATATTCTCCCCCTCTGAAAACCACATATGTTAACAAGGCAGGGAGAGCACAGCACCTAAAGCAGAAGAATTTCCTGCATCACATTTAAAAGCTTTTAGAAAGGAGTATTTTGAGTGCTTAAGGAAACAACAATGCTGAGTTAATTCTGCAAATGGGGCTAACCAGAAATTTGAAGAGCTGAGGTGAAACCTGAAGTGAAGCTGAATATTTACAATTTCCCTCTGTCCTAATCCTAATGCTGCAGCATGAATACATTTTCATAATCTCTGTACTTGTGAGTCATCTTGGTGTCCTTTGCTGCACAAATTCACACTGGGCTATGTAATTATTTTTAGAAAATAGGAACTTTGTCATCTTTGCCCTGCAGAGGGATTGGGTGATGCAATTGGATCCCCATTGCTTTCCTGAACTTGTGACAATGAGGAACAAGTTCATACCAGTGATTATTCATGAGCTTTGTCATAATCAGGATGTGTATATGTAGATACAGAGCTACTGGGAACGGTTTCAATTAGAGCTCTGTGTGATTGGGAGTAGTGATGCTCGCTTCAAGCTTTACAAGTTGGTGAAAATAACCTTCCAAATAGGATATCTCAGCCCTGAAAAGCCTGAGGGGCTTCCCATCCTGAAGGAAGGGTCTGGCAAAGGGAGGGAAATAGCGYGCATGATTGAATGCTTTCTTTCCACACATAAAAATGTGGGCCTGATAAAAAGTGCTTGGGATTACTGGACAGCGAAGGGGCTGCGTAATGAKATATGGAGACCTTCACCTTTGGGTCACCTGTGACATGAAGTCATTATCATCTGTCAGCTGTTTAGCAGTCTATGTGAAATGGATGTTGCCCTGTGTTCTCTGTGAGAAGCGTGCAGGCGAGATGGTGTGCATTGGCATATTTCAAAGGACATCCACACCACGAAGATCCCCTRCAGTGCTGAGAATGAACTGATTCCCCTCATTCATGCTTGTTTCTCTTGTGCATATTTCCTGCTTGTACTTGAGACTGACCTTGATTACAGGATTATTTACGCTGTTTGATATCCCCCACTCTTGTCAATAGTTATTTAGCATAAAACTCATAAAGAAGTTTGAGAGTTGGAACCACTTCCCCTGCAGAAGAAGGGCCACTAAAACAGCTCTTGTGGTTCAAACCTGGGGTGTACATAACCCAGTGCTTTGTTCTGAGTCAATGTCCAGGGAAAAGCATGATAAAGAATATAAATATGGAAATATCCTTCTGTCCTTCCATCCTAAGATGCATATCCATGCATCTTCCCCCATCAATCAGATTTTAAGACTGAGCAAGGTGTAGTGGTTCCTGCCTTTGCATCCTGATGGACTATCATTTGTGAATTAGGCTGTTCCTTTCTGGAACACATTCATATTTTCTCTCTCTGCAACATGACAGCAGAGAGCTGAGAGAGCTGTCCTCCTTCCTGCATTTTACCTCCTCTTTMCAGCTCCATCACTTTTCCATGCCCATCTGAGGGGTCACAGCCTCAGACAGAAAACCAAACATCCCAGCTGAATCACAGCCTGATGGTCAGAGAACTTTCCAAGGACATTTCTAGACATGTTTTGACATTTCCCAGGGAAATGGAAAAAGCATTTTTTTCTGATGACTGTGAAGGACCTAAATCCTCAGTCTTTCCACTTCTTGAGTGCATAATTTAACCCTTATTTATCAAATGGAAGGAGAGAGCTGCAGGTGGCCATCCTCTGAGCAGGCTAAATCAAGGAGAGGGAAAGCAGGGCATCTGTTTTTATTCTGGTTATTACATGTGAGGGAGTGGAGGTTTAACAGGCTCAGACCAAGAAAGTGTGTCCACACTGAGAAATGCACCCAGCAAACTGCTCATGCCTTGTCTTTGACCTGTCGCTGTGCACAGTGAACTTACTGAGGACAAAACGTGGGCAACTTCCCAGCACAGAGTACAAGAGGAAGATACAGAACTGAGGCACAGTGTGCCTGGTTTCCCTGTTTGCACAAATTGTCCTGCTAATTTAGGTTTTAAAAGAATCCAGTAGCAAATGCTAGCTCTTTGTYGTGATACCATTTCTGAAAAAAAACCTCAGCTTATATTTGTGCAGTGACATCAAATTATTTTTTGCCGGTAGATTTCCTATTCATTGCAATTTGTACATTGATTAAACTGGACCTTTGTAGTGTCAGTATTTGCAGTATACTTACAAACAATATAACCAGACTTGTAAAAAACACAAAATGGCCTCTGACCACTATTTCCTTCATTTTTGCATAGTGCCAAAAATAATTCCACACCCCCAAGAAAGGCTGGCTGAGGAGGCACACAGACACAGATAGGAACAAAATCCCAAAAAGTGCTTCCAGGCATAACTGTTCTCTATGATGAATATTGTCCTGCAATGCTTGCAAGGACTGAAAACTTATACACAATAATTTGCAGCTTGCCTATACAGTAAATTAAAGAAATTGATTGAGTAGATATAGATWAAAAATAAGAAATCAAAGGCACACTTCATAAAATCACAAGTCCATAAACTCCACTACAGTGGAACTCCCCTGTAATGAAAGGTAAAGCTCTGCAGGACTCCTCATACATTCCCTCTTTATTTAGTACAGTGCTTGGGTTTTACTCTGCTCCTGATAAATGAAAGCCATCATATTGTTGCCATGGATTACACCTTGGTAAGGACTTTCCAAAGGAGTAACCTTATGGGCTGCTGCATAAACATGGATTTGATGTATAGAGCCCGTGACTGCAACACTGTTTTGCTGAAGATGTTTTTAGAATGCCCTACAAATATTTCTGAGGCAGATACAACAGTGTGTTACACACCGGCTCATTATGCTGTGTCTTGATTCAGTGACACTGGGAAATGTAGACACATCCATCCCCTGATATATTTAGGAGGCAACATCTCGTGAAAGCAGATATTTACATGTCTTTGACTGCTGATGTGTAAAGCATTAATGAAACTAATTGTAGTGTTTGCAGTCAGCAACATTAGTTTCTTATGCAATCAAGAAAAAAATAACTAAATAAGTGGACAAAGACACAATATTTTGATTGAGTTCTATAATTTCTACAGTTTAGGGGTTTTTTGTTTGAAGTCATCTCAGCTGACAGCATTATTAGCATAAGGCACTGTAAAGTCATTGTTGCATCATGAAATCAAAAGTATCCACACAGAGAAAACATTACAGAGAACCCCAGTGTTTTTTTTGCCTTGAGGTTTWGCTCTGCTGTGTAAACCCCTGAGATTTTAATATGAATGAATATTTTGAGAATTGCCTTTCTCTATATTTACCAATTATGTTTGTAGCAGCTGACTGTTTTCTGACTTAAATTATATATTTTCTTTAGATAAAGGAAGTCCTATGTCTCATAAATATTTCATTAGAAAAATAAAAGCATGTGAGCTTGATTTACAGATACGGTGTCAAGGTTTTGGGGAAAATATTTCCAGGGAGAAGTTGAATTTGAGAAAGAAAACCAATGAAGAAATTCAGAGTAAACCAGCTTGCTTTAAGGTAAAAAAAAAAAACAACCAACATTGTATCCACAGTTATATGCTAGAGAACCTATGCAATTCCCATAATTATATATGGAAATAACCAGTTATTATAGACTGCTAATGTTAATGTGGTGGGTAGTTGAAARCAAATATACAAATTTTACCATAACAGTATGCTGAAATCCATATGCAGATTGATATTTATATTTCTATTTGCTAATTTACAAACAATATTTTGTCACTACTCTATAAATATTTGTGTGCATGTAATGATAGCATTCAATACTATATTTTAAAGTGTATTTGTCTTGTAACTATATGCGGTGAAAAATAAGTCTGAACTATTTAAATATAAATTCAATTCTACAGATAAAAATGCATATTACAGCAATTGCTTGGAATAGTTGATCTTTCTCAACATATTACCATTGCTGGTAATGGGATGTACTTTGTGAAATTTCAACTTTCTGAGTCAAGGGGTTAACATTTAATCAATAGTTCTCACTGTTATGGGCTCTTCTGGGAAATACTAGGTTGTGATATACGCTATGCATCATGAAGCAGGAGTTAGAGCCTGGTAGAAAAATAATCTGATTGCAGAGTTTCATTGACARAGCTCTACTCATATGTTTTCTCTATGTCATTATTTTCCATAAAGTCCACATAAAATTGCTGTGGTCTTTTCCATTATAGTATCTAAAAGATGTTACATACCAGAGCATTATTGTGCTCCTGTGAAAACTCATGCTGGGTTCCCATTGGGAGTTACTGGGGGCTGTTAATAAATTGGATTGTAATGAACTGGTGCTCRTATTTTTCCAGTTAAACAATTGGTATGGGGGTTCCTTGCTGACATAACTGAAAAAACTGTGCGTGCTCATCATATTAAAATACGGAGACTGATCAGAAGAAAAATCCTTCATCTAAATATTCCACAGTCTTGACTAGCTTTAATTCCAGGGTCATAAATTAGTAGATTTTAGAACCAAAAGGGACAGCTATGGTTATTTAATGTGGGAAATGTGAGAGATGACAATGGTAAGATGATTCTTTTTAATAAAAATGTGTAATCTATTTTCTGAGTTGGATACCAAGGGGTTATTCCTGAGTCATGTCATGCAGGCTTGGCTCTACAAAAGAGAACARCGACTCACCAGCCTGTGCACACAACCAGCCTGAAGGCTGGAAAATATCTGGACCAAAGCCCATTTCATGGGCCAATGTAGTGAAAGTCTCATCAAGGCATTCCAGCTACTGTGGCTTGATGAGCCAGGCATAGCCATGGCAGGGAGTTTTGCTGAAAAACACTCAAGAAGTTCCAACAGTTTATGGGGAAAATCAGATCTTTCTTAAAAACATTTTCTTCAGTTAAAATTTCATCATAACATGTATCTCTTTTTCCTTCTCTCTGAAAGACATTAACACCTCCCTTTTKCTTCTCAGGACTAATTTTCATGTTCTGTGTACAAGTCTGATGTTTTACAAAAAGCACACATCTTCCCTTTGGGTTTCTCTCATCCATAGGCTCACAGGAGTCAGCAGGAGACCTWATTACTCCCTTGGTGTGGCCTTTTCAGCAGTGGAATACCTGAAAGTTTCCATGYTCTTGGAAGGTTTGAAGATTGCTGTGGACAGAGTGGAGATTACAGGTAGCTCCATCTTCCTGGAAGATAATTATAGGTAATGGTTGTCCAGGAGGAGTTTATTTCTGCACTTTTATTCTGACACWTATCATAGTACTATAGTGTAGACAGCAGCAGTAAATSAAATCTTATTCATTTTTTGCTAGGATCCATGCTCAAAATTTTTGCTGTCTCTTAGATGTTATTCTGGCAGAGAATATCCCATCAACCGCCCTGTATGTGTTTCTTTTGCTGTTTTACTCAGGGGATTTGTAGGTAAAACCATAACACAGAAGAATTGTGCGTTATTTGTGTGTTATCTTTAATTACAAACATGTTTGCTATTCCCCTCACAACTTTACAAGAACAGCTAGCTAGAAGAGAAAACAGATATCTCTTTCAGTATGTTAGTATCAGTTTTTATACTGCAAAGAGCAATGCCAACTTGCAATGCATCTGTTTACAGGAGGTATTCCTGTTTAGTACACATGTCACTAAACCCAGCTATCTAACTTGAAGGAATCGTTATTTTGCTACATAGCTTAAAGAAGACCAGTCCAGGTAAATCAGCTATGCACCATGCATGTATATATTTCTTTTTACTGCCTATTTGAGGGGATTTATAGAGCAGTTCTTCAATAAATAATTTAATTGCTGAAATGTAAAGGCTGCAAATGTGTTGCAGTGTTGCAGTGTTCCACACTGTTCCAAGAGGCTACATCTTCCTTACATGAAAAAATATATGCTTGAAGAAATACTGCATTGTTAGTTTGCATTGAAATGAGCTGCTAAGGAATACAGAAAATTTCTTGTTTTCACACAATCCTTTAGTTTTCACTATACCCTTACATTACCCACTTTAATTTTTCTCCATTGACACACGGGCTACAGGCAGCAGAAAGAGGATGCAAATGCAGAAGAGACTCTGTCCTGTGCTTTTTGTATGTCYTTTAAGTATGTCCTAATTCCTGATCCACGGAGTGCAAGACTCTTAAAAAATCAAAACAAACCAGACTGAATGTGGGATGACTTGACATAACAATTTATGGTGCACAAAATAGTTTGGAAACAAGATAAAAAACCTGCCACTTTTGGACAGCTCTGTCATTCTTACCTCTRTGTAGTTCTGCTTAAATTGAGAGCTTATACATATGCCCATCTTCCTCTCTCCATTTTAGTGTCAACATCAATAAGTATGAATTAAATTTTATTTTAGTGAGACATGTCTGGTTTGCTATAGACTCAGGTTACACTGATGGTCTATGGATGATGGCTGCAAGTGATTTGTATCTCTGAAATAGGTAGGTAGTGAATGCTCAAGTGCATAGAGTAAAATTCATGGAGCAAAAGGTARCCATATTTACTTTCCTGAGTTCATGCTGAACCATTTCCCAATCAGTTAATGCTTCATATTGCTTGTCATGGGACAAACGTATTTGACAGTCTGGGCAATAAATCCCACAAACATAGCTTAATGGTCTGTCAGAGGTGGGAGCACAGGCTCAGCTCTGGTGCAGCTACCTCAGCATCTCCTCCTGCCATGGTGTGTCAGGCCTTAATGAATCAGGCAAARCCCAGTGACAAAGCTCCCTTTGACACTGATGATGTGGAACTGGAATATTAAACACCCATGTCCCGATTGCCTCTCCACGGGCATTCAAAATCTCACTGACTTTTCTCTCATGTTTCTCTCTGGCCTTGTGGTCATCCTTTTCCTTGGCATTACTCTTTGTACAGAGAATGTTGCTTCTGGTTGTTTTCCCTTGCTTCAGACAGGCTTTCACTTCACTGTTTTGCTCAATAACTTTTTCCAGGTATGGAGCACAGAATACAATCTCACCTTGAGATCCTCACGTTCTTCACCTTATGCCATGTCYGGCAAGACACAAATCAGGGGAAAATTTGTCCCTGTTTGACAAAAATGAGGTTATAATGTGAATATYTTATCCGGTACTAATTGCAAATCATTGGTACTGCTTTCTGAATAGAGTAAGACAAAACAAAACAAAACAAGCAGATTCATGTGACAAAGATTAAGTACAAGGTAGTAATTTACTTCAGCTACTGACTATATTCAACTTGATTTAAATATCTTAATATTTAATTATCTACATTCATCTTACTGAAATGCACATAAAGGAACATCTTCAAAGAAATTAGCTTTGAACATTATTTACAGACAAGGTGACAGCTGTCTAATTCATTCTCTTGAGCCAAGGGAGAGCAGCAAAGTGATGTAAAAAGGTTTTGAACTGTATTATTTAATTCACATAATAAATTTCAAGTAGAGTCATGYGGTAGGGCTCTATGTGGTTCACTGCCTTTCTACTGATTGCCTTATTAGATGCTTGCACATCTATGCCTGGCCCACATAAATGGTTTCTCTAGTTGTCTTGCAACAGTAAAAAAGTATGCTCTTACAAGAGTGTGTGTTCCTCTGGAGTGTGTGTGCATATTCAGCATGAAACAGTCTCAAAAGCACAATACYATTTAAAGGCCTTAAGGCAGAGGAATGTTAATGTGATTGCTTTCAGTGCTGATTGTGTACCCTGCACTGAGCAAGTTCTGCTCTGCCCTTAGCTGCGTATTGACTAGAGCCTGATGGCAAATGGCAGGAAAACAATACTGCAGGTGGGTAGATAGATAGACCTCTTGGGCTTCTGTCCAGTCGTGATGGGATGCAAACGTTATTTGTAGTGAAAAAAAACCCCAACCTAAACCACTTTTGGCTTTGATTCTCTGCATAAAACAGATTTGGGAGTGCTGTGCTCTGCAATTTCTATAATCCTTTTAGCACTGAGCTGTGTAATGCTGGTCTTTCATYAAAATACTCTTGAGGATAAGGAAGAGCAGATATACTCCTGACCTTACCAAATTTAGCATTTTGGAGAGAAGATTCAAACTTTAATGTCAAATAGCTGGTGTGTCAGTCCAGAGAGCAGTAAGTGAAAAGAGGACTGAAAAAACYGAGATGTAAAAAGGTTAAAAGCTGTGTTTCAGCAATAGGGTCTGCAGACACCAATTGCTCTGATGTAGATTAAGCTGTACATTGACCTTTCAAAGAATAAGCATTTTTCTCAACTGTCACTGTATGAATRCATGAAACAAGCAATGTCATTAGGGAAGGCACCCAGCCTGGCAGACTTTGAAGAGATTATGTCAATGAGTCATGACCCATCCATTCAGCAAATGRAGTGAAGGTTAGAGCTTGTACATATAAAATAAATTTGACTGAAAAACTGCAATTATGTTTCTCTCTTAAAAAAGTCTTCATCATAAAATCTGGGATTATTTATAACTTGTGTACTCAATAAAAAAACAAAAGTAAAAGGGCTAAAATTTAGAGTTGTGAACCTCTCCAACCTTTTGCACCTACATGTGTTTCCTACTCAGTGGGAGACAGCATTCTCAGCCAATGAATACTATTATTATTTCAGACATTTTGCATTTTGCATCTGGCAAGTGGTATTTAAGAAATACGCTCTGCATGGTGCTAATAACATCCAATCATTCTTAACACTTGTTAAGTTGAACCATTCTGGGATATTTTCACCATCATTTACAGAAAAATATGACTGCTCTTTTGAGTCCCCAGTAGAAATTGTGACACCAGGAAAGCATTAATGCATAAAGGTTTAAGCTGTGGCAAACTGGGAATTGCATTAGGAAGAGAACGGTCAGCAGGTAAAGGGAGGTTATCATTCCCCTCCACTGTGCCCTGGAGAAATCACAGCTGGAGGGCCATGTCCAGTTCTGGGCTTCCCACTTCAAGAAAGATGAGGAACTACAGGGGTGGTCCATCAGAGGGCTACAAAGATGATTATGGGATCAGAGCGCCTCATTTTTGAGGAAARRCTGAGGGAGCTGGGCCTGTTCAGCCTTGAGAAGAGACRATTGAGARRGRACCTCACCAATGTCTGTGAGTGTCTGAAGGGARGGTGCCTGGAGGATGGAGCCAGGCTCTGCTCAGGGGTGCCCARCAAYRGGACAGGGAGCATTGGGCAGAAACTGATGCMCAGGARGTTCCAYCTGAACATGAGGAAAATCTTATGTACTGTGAAGGCGACCAAACACTAGAACAGGTTGCACAAAGCAACTGCTTGAATAGCTCTTTCTCTGGGAATATTCAAACCTCACCTGGATGTGATCCTGTTCAACCTTCTTTAGCAGGATGGTTGGACTAGAYGATCTCCAGAAGTCCCTTCCAACCTCAGCCATTATGTGATTCTATGATTGTGTGAATCTGAATGTATTTTTTTCTTTGTGAGCTGCAATAATTTGCAATAATAGGGCTCCTACCTGGAGCACTGCCTACAGTTCTRGTGTCCCCAAAATAAGAAGGAACTGTTGGAGAAGTCCAGAGGAGCACCATGAAGTTCATAAGAGGACTGGAACATGACCCCAGTGTTGACTGCTGAGAAAGTTTGTGATGTTCAGCCTAGAGAAGAGAAATTTGTGTGGAAACATCACAACAACTTTTCAGTGTCTGAAAGAGGCCTACAAAGAAGCTGGAGAGTGGCTCTGCACCAGGAACTGCAGTGATAGGACAAGGAGTAATGCACACAAATCAAAAGAGGGAAAATTCACATTAAATATTAGGAAGAAATTCTTTTCTCTGAGAGTGGTGGCATACTGATACAGGTTGCCTGGGGAGGCTGTGGATGCCCCAGCCCTGGCAGCATTTGAGACCGGGTTGAATGGGGTCTTGAGCAACCTGGTCTATGGGAGGTGTCCCTACACATGGTAGGGGGGATTGGGACTAGATGATCTTTAAAGTTCCTTTCAAGCCTTAACAATCTACAATTCCATGATATAAACCTCAGATGAGCTAGCTGCTCAGGCTTAAATGTTTCTACCCTGCAGGAGCAAACTTGTAAGCAACAGGTATAATGWGTGCACTGTTTTCTGGCACAACACCAACCTGAAATTAATCTATAAGGCAAATGAATGAGGGTATGGCAGGGTGAATTTCAACACTGAAACACTGAGCAAGCCTTCCAGAAWGCCTCAGCTCTTGGGGACCTGARTGAATCTTCATGYAAACACAYCTTTGTTGCATTGGAATAAAAACTRCCAAGATTAAAATTAGATTTTGTRTAYTTATTCTGATTGTGGTTGGAACAGGCATTGCTGGATACACATGGGTTTGGTGTATGAGCTTTGGCTGGCTGGAGGGATCTCATTTGTTGAATTTCTGGGTTAATATAGTAGTCAAGCAAAGCCCCAGACTCAAAAAGCCACAAACCACAGGCAACTGAAGTATTTTCTTCCATGTCTTCTTTTGCAGCAGGGAAGAAATGGTAAATAGGCAGCTTTTGTAAAGACTACAGTCTTTACAAACAAGAGAGRTATTTCCACTCATAAAAAGCACAAATAAGCAGAAAAAAAATTACTTTTCTGATCCTACCCCTTCATCTGTGTGTGAAACTCAAGATCAGCCTAATCCCTAGTTGATCACAGCCCACCAAACCTCTTCACATATGTCAGTCAAGGTTATGTTAGCTATAAAGTGCAGACTGACAGCAAGAATTTTACACGCTTGACTCAATCTCTTTGGAAAGTGTCACTGATCTGGGTGATTCTAGCATCAGTCTTTGTTCTACCAAGCTTGGAAAGAGCAGCAAGAAAAAGGGAAGGAGAAAGAGGCTGTGGCTGTGCAGGCTCCAGCTTCAGTCACTTCAGTGAAGGCAAAGGGGCCAGAGAATGATGAGAATAATATCCTGACATTGTCGCAAGTTAGATTGAAATGCTGTCCTATTCTAAGTCTGTCTCCCCTTAGCTCATGTTGCTCTGTAGACAAGGGGTTTTTTTGGATGAGAAAGTTAATTTTTAAGTTTAATTCCTTGCATAGCTATTGATGATACAGGCCTAACATGAGAAAATTTTTGTAACATAGGTGAATATTAAGAGCTAATGTTTCTGTACCCTTAATAGCCATAACTTGTTGCAGAGGAGAAAAATATAGCTGGATATATATGTGTAAATCCTTTCTATTCATGTGTTTGACTTTTGATAATCTGCAAAGTTTCATAATGAATCTGGAGATCATAGATCACAGAGCAGAAGTTCCTGGCCTAAAGAATTACATCTCTCTTCCATAAGAAAGGGGTCATAGCACCACTGCCACATTCGCAGGAGTTCTGGTCGGGGTGAACTCTTCTCATTCACATAGACTAGTGATACTCATGATGATATCTCATYTTCTGCCTGCTCACTGGCTTTGAAGCAAATGTGTAATCAGTGTGCATAATTATGCTTTTATGGCCATTATATGTATATACATATTATTTTATCCATTCTGTATAATATATGCCACACGACACTTTAATGTTAAGCCGTCTTCATTTCCATAAGCGTCTTCTGTTAAGAAACTCTAAGCTTGTGAGAAGTTCATGAACTCTGTCTTCACTAAGTCCATTATTCATGCTCCCACATGCAATGTCATCTTTCCTCTTTTTCTTGCTTTTTATTTCTACAARAGTCACAAATGAAAAGAGCTTGTGCTATTACATTCTGAAACTTAAGCATCCCTAATAGTCCATCTTGCATACAGACAGTAACAGCATTTGCTTTCTCCTGGACCACCTCTTTTACATTCCCTATTTGTTTRATTGTCATTGCTTTACACAAACATTTCAGGTGAGAGTGTTTCCTTCATTTCTCTCGGAATAATGATAGTCTCACTGTCTTTTGCTGCTTTTTCTGCCCCTGTGACTAAGTATGAAATTAAAGTTGAGCTTCATGCTGCACAGTCCTTGTCTACTTTGCTGCAGAAATCTGAACATTAGAATCTACATTCTGAGGTAATTAAAAGGAACCTACTCCAAAACATGGCTGCATTGTCTCAYCAGTTCAGATAGTACAGAGGACCCAAAAAGGCCTTTCACAGATCTGATTGTTATTGAATTTAGACTCATTTCAGTTTCCAAACAGTTTCATCCATGTAGAGTTTCACTGCTCACCCCTGTCCTTGTAGCCAATCAGACTGAAACTTTGTCCTTCTGGACTATGTGGTCCAACATAAAAAGATTTGTTCATCATATTATACACAAGAGCTGTTGGAGGGATTTCTGAACTATGACATTTAAGCAAAAGACTGGTTTGTCCTCTGCTGACGTTAATAGCTTTGCAGAACTCATAAAAGCGTTCACAATTATTCTTGACTGAATCATCATAACAGCAAGCAGGTGCTTATATATAATCATACATTTTGGGTTCTGTGTCAAATAATTTGTCTGGCTCAAAGGATGTACCTCACATCTACTCATCTAAAAGACATAAAATTACTCAAATTGGCCACTTGGATTTCATTTCTACCAGAAACAGCGTACAATTCAGGATCACTTTGTTATTTACACATCTTAAGCAAGTGACATAAAAATGCCAATTTTATATGTCAGAAGTSGTTTCTTTTCTGCTAATGAGTAAAAAGTCCCTCTACTTTTTCGTCTTATTTTACAAAGTCTGCCATGCAAGTTTGATTTGTTTCATGTGTATAAGTGTATRAATGTTCTTTCTGGCCCTAATAGTTTTCAGTTGACTTCAAGCATCTTAACAGATAGATTATTACTGATAAACAATCTCATTGACAGAAAAGCCAATGACTCTTTAATGTCTATAGTGATATTTTTTAAAAGAGTAGAAAATCTTAATTTTATTGTATCATTTTAACATAAAAGAGCAGAACTCATTCTTGCCTTTAAATGAAAAGTACGAATAATTAAATGTTTCTCTTTCAACTGCCCATATGATCATTGAAGAAATCATCCTTTCTTATACTGCTGCTTCTGGACTTATACCTAGGTGGCTTMGAGACTTTAAATCAGTGTTTCAACGATTTTTTTTTTTTTAGGTGATACCAGGCAGAGGATACCACTTTTGAACATTTTTAGAGTAGTTCATGAAAAAGACTCCCCACAAGTCCACAACTGCTTCTTTTTTCACAACGGTTTTTCTAGTTTCTCCTGCTATAGTAAAGATATGCAAAGTGGTGAAAGAAGGACTGGGAATTGATTGATATGGTTTCCTGCCCCTTGCGTAGTCAAACTGTAAAGGCAAATTCCATGTATGAGACTACCAGCAGGAGTGTTACAGCTGCACAAGTGCTTTGCAGTTTGTTTTGCACAAGCCAATGGTCACAGCACACGCTCATAAATGAGGTCCTCTTAGTCCT